>NC_058080.1:204524290-204676594 GCF_014858855.1 Bufo gargarizans
ACCCAAATGAATTTTACCTCCTTTTCTTCTCACTAATAGAGCTTTCATTTGGTGGTATTTTATTGCTGCTGACATTTTTTACTTTTTTTGTTATTAATCGAAATTTAACATTTTTTTTGCCAAAAAATGACATTTTTTACTTTAAGTTGTAAAATTTTGCAAAAAAAACAACATCCATATATGAATTTTTCACTAAATTTATTGTTCTACATGTCTTTGATAAAAAAAAAATGTTTGGGTAAAAAAAAAAAAATGGTTTGGGTAAAAGTTGTAGCGTTTACAAACTATGGTACAAAAATGTGAATTTCCGCTTTTTGAAACAGCTCTGACTTTCTAAACACCTGTCATGTTTCCTGAGGTTCTACAATGCCCAGACAGTACAAACACCCCACAAATGACCCCATTTCGGAAGATAGACACCCTAAGGTATTCACTGATGGGCATAGTAAGTTCATAGAACTTTTTATTTTTTTGTCACAAGTTAGCGGAAAATGATGATTTATTTTTTATTTTATTTTTTTCTTACAAAGTCTCATATTCCACTAACTTGTGACAAAAAATAAAAAAAGTCTAGGAACTCGCCATGCCCCTCACGGAATACCCTGAGGTGTCTTCTTTCCAAAATGGGATCACTTGTGGGGTAGTTATACTGCCCTGGCATTTTAGGGGCCCATATGCGTTAGAAGTAGTTTGCAATCAAAATCTGTAAAAAATGACCGGTGAAATCCGAAAGGTGCTCTTTGGAATGTGTGCCCCTTTGCCCACCTTGGCTGCAAAAAAGTGTCACACATCTGGTATCGCCGTACATGTCGAGTTCCTAGAATTTTTTATTTTTTGTCACAAGTTACTGGAATAGGAGACTTCGTAAGAAAAAAAAAAAGAAAAAAATCTGCATTTTCCGCTAACTTGTGACAAAAAAAAAAAAATTCTAGGAACTCGCCATGCCCCTCACGGAATACCTTGGGGTGTCTTCTTTCCAAAATGGGGTCACTTGTGGGGTAGTTATACTGCCCTGGCATTCTAGGGGCCCTAATGTGTGGTAAGTAATTTGAAATCAAAATGTGTAAAAAATGACCTGTGAAATCTGAAAGGTGCTCTTTGGAATGTGTGCCCCTTTGCCCACCTAGGCGGCAAAAAAGTGTCACACATCTGGTATCGCCGTACTCAGGAGAAGTTGGGAAATGTGTTTTGGGGTGTCATTTTACATATACCCATGCTGGGTGAGAGAAATATCTTGGCAAAACGCAACTTTTCCCATTTTTTTATACAAAGTTGGCATTTGACCAAGATATTTATCTCACCCAGCATGGGTATATGTAAAATGACACCCCAAAACACATTTCCCAAGTTCTCCTGAGTACGGCGATACCAGATGTGTGACACTTTTTTGCAGCTTAGATGCGCAAAGCGGCCCAAATTCCTTTTAGGAGGGCATTTTTAGACATTTGGATCCCAGACTTCTTCTCACGCTTTCGGGCCCCTAAAAAGCCAGGGCAGTATAAATACCCCACATGTGACCCCGCTTTGGAAAGAAGACACCCCAAGGTATTCCATGAGGGGCATGGCGAGTTCATAGAATTTTTTTTTTTTGGCACAAGTTAGCGGAAATTTTTCATTTTTTTTTATTTTCACAAAGTCTCCCTTTCCGCTAACTTGGGACAAAAATTTCAATCTTTCATGGATTCAATATGCCCCTCACGGAATACCTTTGGGTGTCTTATTTCCGAAATGGGGTCACATGTGGTGTATTTATACTGCCCTGGCATTTTAAGGGCCCAAAAGCGTGAGAAGAAGTCTGGAATATAAATGTCTAAAAAATGTTATGCATTTGGATTCCGTGAGGGGTATGGTGAGTTCATTTGAGATTTTATTTTTTGACACAAGTTAGTAGAATATGAGACTTAGTAAGAAAAAACAAAAACAAAAAAAAACTATTTCCACTAACTTGGGCCAAAAAAAAATGTCTGAATGGAGCCTTACAGGGGGTGATCAATGACAGGGGGGTGATCAGGGAGTCTATATGGGGTGATCACCCCCCTGTCATTGATCACCCCCCTGTCATTGATCACCCCCCTGTAAGGCTCCATTCAGACATCTGTATGATTTTTATGGATCCACGGATACATGGATCGGATCCGCAAAACGCATACGGATGTCTGAATGGAGCCTTACAGGGGGGTGATCAATGACAGGGGGGTGATCAGGTAGTCTATATGGGTGATCACCCCCCTGTCATTGATCACCCCCCTGTAAGGCTCCATTCAGACGTCCGTATGCGTTTTGCGGATCCGATCAATGTATCCGTGGATCCGTAAAAATCATACGGACGTCTGAATGGAGCCTTACAGGGGGGTGATCAATGACAGGGGGGTGATCAGGAAGTCTATATGGGTGATCACCCCCTTGTCATTGATCACCCCCCTGTAAGGCTCCATTCAGACGTCCGTATGTGTTTTGCGGATCCGATCCATGTATCTGTGGATCCGTAAAAATCATACGGACGTCTGAATGGAGCCTTACAGGGGGGTGATCAATGACAGGGGGGTGATCAAGGACAGGGAAGTGATCAGGAAGTCTATATGCGTGATCACCCCCTTGTCATTGATCACCCCCCTGTAAGGCTCCATTCAGACGTCCGTATGTGTTTTGCGGATCCGATCCATGTATCCATGGATCCGTAAAAATCATACGGACGTCTGAATGGAGCCTTGCAGGGGGGTGATCAATGACAGGGGGGTGATCAATGACAGGGGGGTGATCAGGAAGTCTATATGGGTGATCACCCCCCTGTAAGGCTCCATTCAGACGTCCGTATGTGTTTTGCGGATCCGATCCATGTATCTGTGGATCCGTAAAAATCATTCGGACGTCTGAATGGAGCCTTACAGGGGGATGATCAATGACAGAGGGGTGATCAAGGACAGGGAAGTGATCAGGAAGTCTATATGCGTGATCACCCTCTTGTCATTGATCACCCCCCTGTAAGGCTCCATTCAGACGTCCGTATGTGTTTTGCGGATCCGATCCGTGGATCCGTAAAAATCATACGGACGTCTGAATGGAGCCTTACAGGGGGGTGATCAATGACAGGGGGTGATCAGGGAGTGTATATGAGGTGATCACCCCCCTGTCATTGATCACCCCCCTGTAAGGCTCCATTCAGACGTCCGTATGTGTTTTGCGGATCCGATCCATGTATCCATGGATCCGTAAAAATCATGCGGACGTCTGAATGGAGCCTTACAGGGGGGTGATCAATGACAGGGGGGTGATCAATGACAGGGGGGGGGGGTGATCAGGGAGTCTATATGAAGTGATCAGGGGTTCATAAGGGGTTAATAAGTGACAGGGGGGGGTGTAGTGTAGTGTAGTGGTGTTTGGTGCTACTTTACACAGCTACCTGTGTCCTCTGGTGGTCGATCCAAACAAAAGGGACCACCAGAGGACCAGGTAGCAGGTATATTAGACGCTGTTATCAAAACAGTATCTAATATACCTGTTAGGGGTTAAAAAAAATCACATCTCCAGCCTGCCAGCGAACAATCGCCGCTGGCAGGCTGGAGATCCACTCGCTTACCTTCCGTTCCTGTGAACGCGCGCGCCTGTGCGCGTGTTCACAGGAAATCTCGGCCATCGCGAGATGACGCGCCGATGCGTCGTTGAGCGCACAGCTGCAGCCTCCGGACCGCAGATCTGCGTTAGGCGGTCCAGAGGCGGTTAATATAGACTGTTCCTACTAATGTTTATGCTGTTCTAGCGCCCGTTATTGTAATAGGCTTAATGTTTAATCCCATAATATCAGCCTGGACATGCTGGGAGTTGCAGTTAAGTCCTCATACTTGTAATTGTAGTGCCCCAGAGCAAGGGGACTTTGGATTATAGATGTTTATGGACATTTCCCCCTTACTGCACTGTAATTTATGCTGTTTGTTTTATATTGTTGAACTGCATTTTATATGCTTATTGTAATATAACCTGTTAATTTACACTGTTATTGCACTATATCTGCAGTGCGCTATGGATAGTATTAATGCACAGCCAGCTAATATTAACCAACTTTCTATCTATGCGCTGAGAAGTTGGAAACCTTCCACAGTTATAAGGGACTATTCAGGTATTGGAGGGGGGGGGGGGGGGGAAACAAATACCCTGACCTTTTGAGTGTATGGTTTAGATCTGTCATTTATTTCTGAACATTTTTTTTTATTTTAGGACAAACTGCTTCATCATTCTGATAGACTTGTATTGACACTCTATACAAGTCTATGAAAGACTGAAATTGCAACATTGTTTCTTTTTGAGCTTAACTTCCCCATTCTACTCTTCCCAATAGATGGTTGTAGTTAAGCTAGTAAATGTATATAAAGAGTGCAGACACTAAAGAGTGCAGTCATCCCCTAGTTGTCTGCAGATAGGGACCAGTGTTTAGTAGACGAGATTCTGTCAGACATGAATGACCAGAAAAAGAGATGGGAAATACAGAACCATAGACCCTTGGTCACCAGCCCTTTGATCAAGGAGCCTGTTGGATGACCAAGCCACAGAATCCTTTGGACAGGGTACCAGCCTTCTAAGAAAGAGAGGAACAGCTGTCTCAAGCCTTTAGAGATTGGAGAAGTCAGCTCAGTGCTTTGTCTGTAGTGTTTTGCACTTGAGTTCCTCCAGTAAAGAAGCACACTGATTTACTGCAAACTCTAACTCTGGACTAATTGGGGTGCACCATGCATTGCTATCACCTCTGCAACATATGGTGACATATCAACATTATCGGGGGGACTCAGCATAGTGTTAGGATCACCCCAAACCTGGCCACTACATAATGTCACATAATATCAACCTGGACATGCTGTGAGTTGCAGTTTAGTTCTCTTTTACCCCCTCACTGTAATGTAATCTGATTATAATAGCAGTCTGCAATTACTGGTATTAAGAGTTCAGGCCTCCTATACCTTCTTCCTTTAATATCCTCTGATATCACATAAAAGCCTGGACTTGCAGTGAGTTGTAATTCATAAGATGCCTTTATTGGCACTGTACAATACAATGTAATAGAATGTGCAATACAATGAAATGTTGTTTGGAGCAATCCTAGATGCCATGGACAGAGGAACAAGAACTGACATTAAACTAAAGCATTACACTAGAAAAAAACAACAACATTGCACTAGAAGGCATTACTATTCACAGTTTACAGCATATATATAGCAAGAGCAAAGTAGGAAGTGCTTATGAGTATATATACACACTGATTCAGACACCACTGCAGACAAGAGATTCAGTGCTCCTATATCCCCTCCCTGTAATGTCCTCTGATATCACATAATACCAGCTTGGACATGCTGAAAGTTGTAGTTCTCTCTTCTTATATATCCTCCTGTAATGTCCAATAACAACTTTTGGAGGCAGTAAGGAAAGGAATTAAGCTAGCATCTAGATCTGAATACTTATAATTAGAGATGAGCGAATTTCTCAAAAATTCGATTAGGCCGGTTCGCCTAATTTTCCGAAAAAATTCACTTCGATCCGGATATATTTGCGACGAGTCGCAATAAAAAACTGCTATTTCTGGACTGCATAGAGCCTTTATACGGGTATAGAACACTGTGCCTGCAGTAACACGCATAGGGAGTGTGCTGGGGTAGTAGTGAAATAATACTGTCAGTCAATATGACTTGCAGATGACAGGCGTCGCTATTAAAATCACTGCACACTTCACTTATTTGGGCAGTCACGGCACCAAAACTGACCAAATAACTCAAGTATTTACTCAGCCTTACAGGTCCATGTTAGCGCCCAGAAGAAGCGCACTCCTTTTACACCCTCGTCGGCTGATTCCACATAGATGTGTACAGAACCTGTTCTATTAAACGCTTATACAAGTAGAGCCCCCTTCGACAGAGTGGAGAGGGTGTCAACAGTAAGTGTGTGTTGACGTGACTGATTATTTTGCCCTTCCTCTGATCCTATAGAAAAATAACCCACAAAAAACGGATCCCGTCTGTAGAGCATACGCCTTCACTCGGTCAGCATTTGCTCAGTAATCCATGAGTATTGCTAACGCCAGAAAAAACAGGAGTGGATCTAAAACAGAGATGACACGTGAAGGTAATATTTGCATGTCTTCTGTGTTTTGTACCCACTCCTGCTTTTGGCTACCAAATCATAAGCCAATTCTGATGCGAACATACAGGCCTTACAGCTGCTACACAGACAGGAGCCGTTGTATATCTAATTTTTCCTTTCTTATGACTGATCAGAAGAAAGGTCAAATAAATGGTGATTTCAAGAAGGCCAAACAAGGACAATAGCAACCCCGTCATAGAGTTGGGAGGGTGTTAACAGCATGAGAAGTCCACAGAGTGACCAAGTGGTACAATGACAGGGTCTGGAGGTGGTGGCAGCATCAGGAGGCTGCAGAGTGGTACAATGACAAAGTGTGGAGGTGACAGCAGCAGTATAATTAGGCCACAGAGTGGCAAGGTGACATAGTGTGGAGATGGCAGCATCAGGAGGCCACAGAGTGGCAAGGTGACATGGTGTGGAGATAACAGCAACAGCAGCAGCATGATACCACATAGTGGCATGATAACAGTGTGGACATGGCTGCATCAGGAGGCCACAGAGTGGCAAGGTGACAGTGTGGAGATGACAGCAACAGCAGCAGCATGATACCACATAGTGCCATGGTGACATAGTGTGGACATGGCTGCATCAGGAGAACACAGAGTGGCAAGGTGACACAGTGTGGAGATGGCAGCAACAGCAGCAGCATGATACCACAGAGTGGAAAGGTGACATAGTGTGGACATTGCAGCATCAGGAGGCCACAAAGTGGCAAGGTGACATAGTGTGGAGATGGCAGCAACAGCAACATGATACCACAGAGTGGCAAGGTGACATAGTGTGGAGGTGGCAGCATCAGGAGGCCACAAAGTGGCACGGTGACATAGTGTAGAGACGGCAGCATCAGGAGGCCACAGAGTGACATGGTGATAGTGTGGACATGGATTATCTAATCTGAATTATCAGGCATTGATGGGTGGAAATCCTGGCCTGATTCATCTTGACAAAAGTAAGTCTCTTCACATTTTGGGTAGATAGGCAAGTTCTTCTTGGGGTAACTATGGCCCCCGCCGCACTAAACACCCGTTTTGATGCTACACTACTTTCTAGCAGGACAGCTTTTCCAGGGCAAACTCAGCCAGTTGCGGCCACAAGTCCAGTTTGGCTGCCCAGTAGTCCAGCAGGTCTTCTGTCAAAGTATGCCACCACCTGCAGGTACTGCTCCAGGTCTACCTGCTGCTGCTGGTAAGTAGTTTCTTCACTATGTGGGTGAAGAAAGCTGCTCATCAGTGACTCGAGAGTCAGGCTGTTAGTGCTGCTGTAGCTTGCGACAAAGTTGAAGATCCAGTCAACCAATCAAGAACCGCTGGGTTGCTGGTCAAGATACGACTGCTAGCTGACATGTGGATCTGAGGCCTCGGGAAGAAACCCCTGCTACCACGCCCCCTTACTCTGCTGCGACTTGTGCCTGCGCCAGAATCAATTATGCCTCTGGCACTTCTCTTTCTCACATACTTTTAGCTGAACTAAATAAATTAAAAGCAAATGAAAACACCCCTAAAAACGCCAAATATATTTTTCTTTTTTTTACTGAGATGGGCAACTAAAGGATTTGAATTTGGCAGCAAAACGATTTCAGCGCAAATAATAGCAAAAGTGAACTGCGTATATATTTCTCGTATTGGACTAAAATAGGCCAGTAAACAATTTCTAAGTAAATAACAGAAAAAGTGAACTGCTAATATTTTTCTCTAGAAATGACAATAAATGCTTTTAGCGCAAAGAACACCAAATGTTATCTGCGTCTATTTTTCTCATATTGTAGTGAATTTTGAAAAAAAACGCTTTCAGCGCAAATAAAACCAAATGTAAACTGCCTCTATTTTTCTTGCATTGTAGTGGAATATGACAATAAACGCTTTTAGCGCAAATAACAACAAATGTGAACTGTGTCTATTTTTCTCGTATTGTAGTGAAATATGACAAGAAACGCTTTTAGCGCAAATAACAACAAATGTGAACTTAGTCTATTTTTCTCTTTTTCTCTAGAAATATGGCAATAAATGCTTTTAGCACAAATAACACCAAATGTGAACTGTGTCTATTTTTCTCGTATTGTAGTGAAATATGACAAAAAACTATTTTAGCGCAAATAACACCAAATGTGAACTGTGTCTAGATTTCTCGTATTGTAGTGAAATATGACAAGAAACACTCTTAGCGCAAATAACAGCAAATATGAAGTTAGTCTATTTTTCTCTTTTTCTCTAGAAATATGGCAATAAATGCTTTTAGCGCAAATAACAACAAAAGTGACGTGCGTAAATATTTCTCGTATTGTATTGGAATAGGCCACTTAATGATATCAGCGCAGTTAACAGCGAAAGTGACCTGCATATATATTTATCTTTTTCCACAGAAAAAAGCCATTAAAGGGTTTTCAACATAGCACTTGCACCCCAATAACGAATTGCTGGAATGACAGAGAGGTATTATGAGACTATCTGGATCCCCAAGTAATGCTTCCCTGCACTAGTAAATTGCTTCTTTCCTTTTTTTTAACAATTACTTTTTCTTTCACTCTCTCTAACGCCTGCATACACGTCTGTCCCTGAACAAAGTACGATAGTAATAGCAGACCCTATGATGGACGGCATATTTATAGGGATCCACAGAGTAACAGTCAGCACTCTGTTCACTGCTGCTGCGCGGTGCACGAGTCCAGGGTTGGCGTCCCGTGAATATACAAAGGAAAGAGACCGGCACTCACAAAAGTAGATGCAATGCTTGTTTTTATTGACACATAGAGGAGGCAAATGTGACGCATTTCGACTCAACAATCAAGTCTTTGTCAAAGAGGTAAATGTATAACTAGCTGAATTTAAATGGCCAGCCAGATCTGATTTCACCAACCGTGACATCAGGTTGTCAAGGAAAAATATAATAAAAGAAAGTAACCATGCGGGGCTACGATTACATGCCGGAATACACAAGGTTACATGCAGGTAACAGCAAATATAAATGAGACAAGATACAATGTACATAAGAATTATATCAATATAGATATTAGTAATGTTGCAAACGTCTAATATAAAGGCCCAAGACATAATTAGTTGTTAGTGATATAGTATATAATCATAAAGACCTGAGGAGATACATAAGAAAATTTCAGTGTCCATCACACATTCTGTGAAAAAGAAAAAAAATAATCTCATATTCACGGTTCAAGCCCTTTGGATCCAGAGTCTGCAGTCTATGGATCTAAAAGGCTTCACGTTTTTTTTTTTAACATCTGAATCCTGTCGCCATCCCTCCGCGGTGGTAACACTTGTTCAATTATTTGAAAACGCAATTGGGCGACATTGGTCAAAATGTAAAGGGACTGGCAATAGCAAATTCTTTTTCTGTATCGTTGACTTGTGCTTGCACAACCTGTCTTTCATCCGAGTTGATTTCTCCCCAACATACAGTTACCCACACAGACACTTTAAAATGTAAATTGCAAAATTAATATTGCAAGTAAAAAAAAACATTCATAGGGAATTTTTCTCCTGTATGTGGATGGGAAAAATAATCTCCCTTTATGATGCCAGGAACAATGAATACACTGCAAACAGGGGAATGTGCCCCTTTTGGGTGTGGACATTGCCATTCATCTTGATGGGGTTTTGTTACTACCTACAGTACAGACCAAAAGTTTGGACACACCTTCTCATTCAAAGAGTTTTCTTTATTTTCATGACTATGAAAATTGTAGATTCACACTGAAGGCATCAAAACTATGAATTAACACATGTGGAATTCTATACATAACAAAAAAGTGTGAAACAACTGAAAATATGTCATATTCTAGGTTCTTCAAAGTAGCCACCTTTTGCTTTGATTACTGCTTTGCACACTCTTGGCATTCTCTTGATGAGCTTCAAGAGGTAGTCACCTGAAATGGTCTTCCAACAGTCTTGAAGGAGTTCCCAGAGATGCTTAGCACTTGTTGGACCTTTTGCCTTCACTCTGCGGTCCTGCTCACCCCAAACCATCTTGATTGGGTTCAGGTCCGGTGATGTGGAGGCCAGGTCATCTGGCGCAGCACCCCATCTCCTTCATGGTCAAATAGCTCTTACACAGTCTAGAGGTGTGTTTGGGCTATTTGTGGCCATCATTACTAAATCGAAAATTGAATCAATTGAGCAACAATGATATGACTCTTTAAGCGCTGATGATCTTAATATTTTAAAAACGTAACTTGTTCTGATCTCAAAAAGGACATAGAAAATACTAAGCATAATAAATTTACTAGAGACTCTGAGGACTTTCAGACCAAAAGAATTTATAAATGGCAAGACTCCTTGGGTACAGCGATTCCATTGTCCAGATGTTACACATGGCGAATAGAAGCAATTATACTCCTGCTGTAAATCATCCATCTCCTTTTTTAGGGAGAAAACAACTCAACACAAAAAGAATACCAGAAGGGCAGGACGCCATCATAGAAGGAATAAATGCTCCAAGGAAATGAGGTCCCAGGTAGAAATGAGACTTTAATTTTTAATATCTCTTTTAAAAATTTGAGTCCTATTCAACTCTAAGTATTGCAAAAAGGACATTCAGATACTTTTGAATTAGAAATGTATTGTCAAAGGTTTTTTCATAATATTAATTTAAAGGCACATTTCTGTACCAGCGATGAGATGTCTCCCCAAGAGGTAGTAACAGATACCAGTAAGCTAACATTACAACAATTTAATGGATTTAGGATTAAGAGTAAATTTATGCTGCCTAAAACACACCATCCGGTGGAGACATTTATAGCGCTGGTCCAAAAAAGACATATCACAACTGTTGCAAGACTGCAAACAGGGTAAACTGTCTATATCTCACATTCTATGTTAAGTGATGACTCTGTGATATTCAAACCTGCGGATAAGGGGGTGCCCTTGTCCTCATGGATAAGGAGTACAGACATTTTAAGCCAATTGGCAGATAGGGACACCTACCAACCCTTGAGACAGGATTCGGTCAATAGTATTAAACAAAAACTTTTTGTATCATAGAGGAATTCAAGGATAGAGATATGCTGGATAATAAACTATGTAGCTTCTTAATTAATCAATATCCGATAACACCAGTATTTTATACCTTACTGAAAATTCATAAGTCACTCACACACCCTTCAGGATGCCCTATAGGCGTCTACTGACTCCATCCTGTCTCCACCAGCTATTCTTCTAGAGAAGTTTCTTACACCTCTAAACAAAAATACACCTTCTTTCATGTTTCATACTAATTATTTTATTTGAGAAATACAGAATCTTTCAGTGCAGGGAGAGGATCTGTTGGTGACCTTTGACTTATGCAGTCCGTATACCTCAATAGAACATACCAAAGGCCTTGCAGCGGTAGAGTGGATTATTGAATCCTCCTCCTATACATCGGAAGAGAGGAAGTCTTTTATGTGACGTTTGGATATCAGATTAAGAGAAAATTATTTTTTATTTCAGGACACGTTTTTCCAGCAACAGTTAGGAACCACGATGGGTTTGAATGCCGCACCGCCATACGCAAATTGTTATATGGCCTGGTTTGAAAATACATATATTTACAGCAATAATTCTTACAAAAAACACTGTACCTTATGGCGTTGTTTTATCGATGACATTTTTTGCGTATGGCGGGGCGGCATTCAATCCTTGCTGGATTTCTCCATATATTTAAATTCTATATGGAAAGAACTCCAATTTTCCATACAGTGGGATGATGAGAGGATCAATTTCCTTGATACCTGGATTATTAAAGATGAGGGAGGCCATATACAGACTGATTTGTATGTCAAGGAAACCAACAGAAATAGTCTCCTGCACTTCACAGTAATCATCCACCTGCTGTAAAAAAATCTTTACTTACAATTTCAGCGTGTAGACAGAATAGTCTCAGACGCCACTACTAGGGAGATCAGAATCAATGATATGACACAGAATCCCTGTTACAACAAGAAAGAGACAAATTAGATAGCGTAACTCCTATGTCAGTACAACAAAAAAAGATGTGAATCCCTTTTGTAGAGAAGTATCACCCTTGGATCAATACATTCAGAAGGCATACCCAACAACACAAGAATTTCAAAACTTACCAATGGAATGCTACAAAAGGTCAAAAAATATCAGAGATACTGTAGTTAGGGCTGATATAGGTAGTAACAAAACCCTATCAAGACAAATGACAATGTCCACACCCAAAAGGGGCACATTCCCCTGTTTGCAGTGTATTCATTGTTTCCTGAGCTGCCTACTTGATATAAATCTAGCAGAGCAATTGCAGACATGAATGGCCAGACCTCTAAATCGTGAGGGGCACAGGGCTGGTTTTAGGTTTGTTAGAAAGAATCTGCCATTTTTATTTATATATCTGATTTTCAAGGAATAACCCCCTAAATATTGCAAGTGGCTAGTTTAGTAAGTAATACAACAATTTAGGTAGATTTCTAGGGTATGCTATACTCTTTTTGGGGGTTATGAAAGTGGCCTCCTTAAAGAGCACATACTGCTCACTTATCTCAACATGTACTGAGATGTGTGTCACGAAATGACGTTATATCTAAATTGGATAAATTGCAATACAAAATTCAGACAGCAGGTGGCACATTGTGTTTCTATCTAATACCTGAACATAAGGTCAAGACCTGGTAATGGAATTACAACTGTGAAATTTGTCCGGGTTCACATCATGTCTTTGTCTTACATTTAACAATATTAATTAAAAAATATATTGTATACATTAAACAAATCCCTTTGACAGATGTTCTTTCTTTTACTGTGAAATGATTACCATATACTTTGACCCGTGCCATTGTTCACTGCAATTCTATATGCCGTATACTCTGATTTTGATACACTTGGTGTCAGTATACAGTGCTAGTCTAGTATTATATTTATTATATTCAAAATAACGCTGTATTATGCAGATTATTATATACTCTTAAAAGTCCCATTATATGTTACAAATGTACATAATACAATTCAGACACATTTGGGTGTCAGTATATACTGCAATTTTTGCATGACATTTAAAATACTTATTGATAATTAATTGTCTGCTGAGCTATGTATATAATCCAATCATGTGATACTATCCTCTTAGCTGTGTACCTAATCCTAACATGTATGATACTGTCTGCTGAGCCAATGTATCTAATTCTATCATGTGAGATACTGTCCTCTGAGCTGTGTATCTAATCCTACCATGTGCAGTACTGTTTGCTGAGCTGTGTATCTAATCCTATCAATAGTGATACTGCCCCGTGAGCTGTGTATCTAATCCTATCATGTGTCATACTGTCCTCTGAGCTGTGTATCTAATCCTACCATGTGTGATACTGTCTGCTGAGCTGTGTATCTAATCCTATCATGTGTCATACTGTTTTCTGAGCTGTGTACCTAATCCTACCATGTGTGATACTGTCTGCTGAGCTGTATATCTAATCCTATCCTGTGTGATACTGTCTGCTGAGCTGTGTATCTAATCCTATCCTGTGTGATACTGTCTGCTGAGCTGTGTATCTAATCATTATCCTGTGTCATACTGTCTGCTGAGCTGTGTATCTAATCCTATCCTGTGTGATACTGTCTGCTGAGCTGTATATCTAATCCTATCCTGTGTGATACTGTCTGCTGAGCTATGTATTTAATCCTATTCTGTGTGATACTGTCTGCTGAGCTGTGTATCTAATCCTACCCTGTGTGATAATGTCTGCTGAGCTATGTATCTAATCCTATCATGTGTCATACTGTCCTCTGAGCTGTGTATCTAATCCTACCCTGTGTGATACTGTCTGCTGAAATATGTATCTAATCATATCATGTGCAATACTGTCCTTTGAGCTTTGTATCTCATCCGTTGATGTGTGATACTGCATGATGAGCTGTGTATATAATTCTGCTATGTGTGATACTGTCCTCTGAGCTGTGTACCTAATCCTACCATGTGTGATACTGTCTGCTGAGATGTGTATCTAGTCATATCATGTGTGATACTGCATGATGAGCTGTGTATATAATTCTGCCATGTGTGATACTGTCTGCTGAGCTGCTAAACTGTGTATCTAATAGTGTCACGTGTGATAATGTTTGCTGCATCTAATCCTGTTACATAGTGGAAGGTAATTAAAAGATGCGCCAAAGACCGCCGTATGGTTAGACAGTCTTACCAGTCTGATGGTAAATGTCTGTGAAATAAGAGGTGATTAGCGCCACTCCCTTACCCTTAGGTGCAGTATATTTTTATTATCTTGATTTTATTTGTCACAAGATCACTTATCTGTCCCCTACTTGGGACCTGTTTCCATCCAACTATCTCAAGTACACGTTTGACCTATGTACTGAATATACTACACTTAAGGCCTCATGTACATGAACGTTGTTTTGGTCCGCATCTGAGTCGCAGTTTTTGCGGCTTGGATGCGGACCTATTCACTTCCATGGGGCCCCAAAGATGCGGACAGCACTCTGTGTGCTGTCCGCATCCGTTGCTCCGTTCCGTGGTCCGCAAAAAAAATATAACCTGTCCTGTTGTTGCTCATTTTGTGGACAAGAATAGGCAGTTATATTAATGGCTGTCCGTGCCGTTCCGCAAATTGCGGAACGCACACGGACGCTATCCATGTTTTGCGGACCGCAAAACACAGAAAGGTTGTGTGCATGAGGCCTAAGGGTAAGGGAGTGGCACTAATCACCTCTTATTTCACAGACATTTACCGTCAGACTGTTGAGACTGTCTCACCATACGGCGGTCTTTGTCGCATCTCCTAATTACATACGTTTAGGTGTTTGACTTTCTTTTTTAGCTGCCTTCTCTGCCCCAATTCGATAGATTTTCCAGTCTCCGCTATCCCACTGCTGTCGGCGCCCACACTTTTTCATCCCCTGTGGGATATCACGATCCCTTAGGACTGGAATAACTTCCTTTTTTTTCTCTCTGTTTTCACTGACATAGTGGAAGGAGCAGGGTCCAAACAGCACAGAGGATTTCAGAAGAGGAGTGTGCTGATCTTGTGAAGGTCACAGGATTAGAGTTACATAGGGGAAGGACCAGAGTCCTCAGCAGCACAGAGGTTTTTTTTTTTTAGGAGAGGAGTGTGCTGAGCTGTGTATCTAATTCTATCATGTATGATACAGTCTGCTCAGCGGTGTATCTAATCCTAGCAGGTGTGATACTGTCTATGAAGCTATTGTATGTATCTGTATAGAGTGTGATACAGATACAGAGCTAAGGAGCTCTGCTTTGTGAGGCCCCTGCTTGCAAGAGTTTACAGTCTATGAGGAAGATGCATGAGCTTCACCTCCAGACGGACTCCTGACCATTCTTTTCAATCTTATGCATTCATCAGCATCACTTATCATCTCTATGTTCAGGAAACTCGCAGCATTGTCTATATCAGGCATGTCCAAACTGCGGCCCTCCAGCTGTTGCAAAACTACAACTCCCAGCATGCCCTAATAGCTGTAAGCTATCCAGGCATGCTGGGAGTTGTAGTTTTGCAACAGCTGGAGGGCCGCAGTTTGGACATGCCTGGTCTATATTGTGCGTGTATGATGCTCTATAGAAGTGAATGGGGTTTACAAGAAAAATAGACAGCATCTGGATACGCATACATATCTAATCCTATAATGTGTGATACTGTCTATGAGCTGTGTATCTAATTCTATCATGTGTGATACTGTATGTTGAGCTATGTATGTAATCCTATCATGTGTGATACTCTCTATGAGCTGTGAATTTAATCCTATTCTGTGTGATACTGTCTGCTGAGTTATGTACTCTCTCTGAGCTGTGTATCTACAGGTCCTTCTAAAAAAATTAGCATATTGTGATAAAGTTCATTATTTTCTGTAATGTACTGATAAACATTAGACTTTCATATATTTTAGATTCATTACACACAACTGAAGTAGTTCAAGCCTTTTATTGTTTTAATATTGATGATTTTGGCATACAGCTCATGAAAACACAAAATTCCTATCTAAAAAAATTAGCATATTTCATCCGACCAATAAAAGAAAAGTGTTTTTAATACAAAAAAAAGTCAACCTTCAAATAATTATGTTCAGTTATGCACTCAATACTTGGTCGGGAATCCTTTTGCAGAAATGACTGCTTCAATGCGGCGTGGCATGGAGGCAATCAGCCTGTGGCACTGCTGAGGTGTTATGGAGGCCCCGGATGCTTCGATAGCGGCCTTAAGCTCATCCAGAGTGTTGGGTCTTGCGTCTCTCAACTTTCTCTTTCCAATATCCCACAGATTCTCTATGGGGTTCAGGTCAGGAGAGTTGGCAGGCTAATTGAGCCCAGTAATACCATGGTCAGTAAACCATTTACCAGTGGTTTTGGCACTGTGAGCAGGTGCCAGGTCGTGCTGAAAAATGAAATCTTCATCTCCATAAAGCTTTTCAGCAGATGGAAGCATGAAGTGCTCCACAATCTCCTGATAGCTAGCTGCATTGACCCTGCCCTTGATAAAACACAGTGGACCAACACCAGCAGCTGACATGGCTCCCCAGACCATCACTGACTGTGGGTACTTGACACTGGACTTCAGGCATTTTGGCATTTCCCTCTCCCCAGTCCTCCTCCAGACTCTGGCACCTTGATTTCCGAATGACATGCAACAGTCCAGTGATGCTTCTCTGTAGCCCAGGTCAGGCGCTTCTGCCGCTGTTTCTGGTTCAAAAGTGGCTTGACCTGGGGAATGCGGCACCTGTAGCCCATTTCCTGCACACGCCTGTACACGGTGGCTCTGGATGTTTCTACTCCAGACTCAGTCCACTGCTTCCGCAGGTCCCCCAAGGTCTGGAATCGGTCCTTCTCCACAATCTTCCTCAGGGTCCGGTCACCTCTTCTCGTTGTGCAGCGTTTTCTGCCACACTTTTTCCTTCCCACAGACTTCCCACTGAGGTGCCTTGATACAGCACTCTGGGAACAGCCTATTCGTTCAGAAATTTCTTTCTGTGTCTTACCCTCTTGCTTGAGGGTGTCAATGATGGCCTCCTGGACAGCAGTCAGGTCGGCAGTCTTACCCATGATTGCGGTTTTGAGTAATGAACCAGGCTGGGAGTTTTTAAAAGCCTCAGGAATCTTTTGCAGGTGTTTAGAGTTAATTAGTTGATTCAGATGATTAGGTTAATAGCTCGTTTAGAGAACCTTTTCATGATATGCCAATTTTTTTAGATAGGAATTTGGGTTTTCATGAGCTCTATGCCAAAATCATCAATATTAAAACAATAAAAGGCTTGAACTACTTCAGTTGGTGTGTAATGAATCTAAAATATATGAAAGTCTAATGTTTATCAGTACATTACAGAAAATAATGAACTTTATCACAATATGCAATTTTTTTTAGAAGGACCTGTAATCCTATCATGTGTGATACCGCCTGATAAGCTATGTATCTAATCCTATCATGTGTGATACTGTCTGCTGAGCCATGTGTCTAATCCTATCCTGTGTCATATGGTCTGCTGAGCTTTGTATCTAATCATTATCCTGTGTCATACTGTCTGCTGAGCTGTGTATCTAATCATTATCCTGTGTCATACTGTCTGCTGAGCTGTGTATCTAATCATTATCCTGTGTCATACTGTCTGCTGAGCTGTGTATCTAACCCTATCATGTGTGATACTGCCTGATGAGCTGTGTATCTAATCCTATCATGTGTGATACTGCCTGATGAGCTGTGTATCTAATCCTATCATGTGTGATACTTTCTGCTGAGCTATGTGTCTAATCCAATCTAATAATGTATATTGTGTGATCATACATAAAGTACTTAGATTTGTGTGATTGTTTTTGCTGGTGTTATTGTAAGTAAATAATTGTTTTAAACAAAATGACCACATGTATCTGGTTTTGGTTTTATATTTTTATTGTAAAGTAAAACTATGACTGTAGGGACAATGAACACAGAAGGACAGTAAATGAAAACTCTATATATAAAGAAGGACGTATGTGTGTATGTTCCGCCATCATTCAAAAACGCAACCATCGATTTCAATGAAACTTGGTATACACATCCCTTGTTACCTGGAAAGAAATCTTGTGGGGGTCACAGCTCTCTAGGACGTACCGTTCCTGAGATATATTCCCAAAAAATGACCCACATTAGCCAATACAAGCCTGCAAGTCTTTCTCTTCATATCCCAACTGCCATACACACAGTCACATGTCCCTTATCAGCCAATAGAAGCTGGCAGGCCCTTAGTCTCCACATACACACAGTTCTACTCCAGGTTTCTATAACAACCCGGCCATTTATATTCACTGCTGTAAGTCAGATTTAGGCTATGGCCACACAATGACATATGTCGCGCGACACATAGGGCACAACTATACCGCTACATGTGTCGCGCGACATTGATGTCGCACCAATGTCACGCCACAATTTTTATAATGACCCCAGCTTCAGTCCCAAGTGCTTTTTCTTTGGGACTGCAGCTGGCTGGGGTGACTGCATGGTGGATGTTGGGGGTAGTAGTCTCCTGGGGAATGCTGCCCCCAGCACCCACCGTGCAGTCACCCCAGCTTCAGTCCCAAGTGCTTTTTCTTTGGGACTGCAGCTGGCTGGGGTGACTGCATGGTGGATGTTGGGGGTGGTAGTCCCCTGGGGAATGCTGCCCCCAGCACCCACCGTGCAGTCACCCCAGCTTCAGTCCCAAGTGCTTTTTCTTTGGGACTGCAGCTGGCTGGGGTGACTGCATGGTGGATGTTGGGGGTGGTAGTCCCCTGGGGAATGCTGCCCCCAGCACCCACCGTGCAGTCACCCCAGCTTCAGTCCCAAGTGCTTTTTCTTTGGGACTGCAGCTGGCTGGGGTGACTGCATGGTGGATGTTGGGGCTAGTAGTCCCCTGGGGAATGCTGCCCCCAGCACCCACCGTGCAGTCACCCCAGCTTCAGTCCCAAGTGCTTTTTCTTTGGGACTGCAGCTGGCTGGGGTGACTGCATGGTTGATGTTGGGGGTAGTAGTCCCCTGGGGAATGCTGCCCCCAGCACCCACCATGCAGTCACCCCAGCTTCAGTCCCAAGTGCTTTTTCTTTGGGACTGCAGCTGGCTGGGGTGACTGCATGGTGGATGTTGGGGGTGGTAGTCCCCTGGGGAATGCTGCCCCCAGCACCCACCGTGCAGTCACCCCAGCTTCAGTCCCAAGTGCTTTTTCTTTGGGACTGCAGCTTGCTGGGGTGACTGCATGGTGGATGTTGGGGGTGGTAGTCCCCTGGTTAAGGTGGTACTGTTGTTTAATATTAATGTGTTAACTTTCATCTTTTTGTTCTCATTTTTCTTAGGTTATATTTTTTGGGAGACAGACCTGATCTTCATACTTTAAAAAAAAAATGTCCAGTAAGTATAATTTTTGAGGGATTTTTTTCAATGATTCAAAATCAATTGTTTAATTATTTTTAATTGTTTCAATAGGCTATTCAAGTGAGTCCGGGAACTCTCCTCCAAGGCGACGAGTTCGCTTGGAAACGGTATGTCATGTTTTAAAGTTTTATTTTATTATCCCATTCATGTCCAAAATATAAAAAAAATTGTTCTTTTACAGCAATCGTCAACGGAGGAGAGGTATTCTGGCCCTGGTCCGACAGCGGGAGAGGAGGAAGTCGGGGGTGGACACCATGAATCGGTAATTAAAAAAAAAAAAGAAATGTATTGTGTTTTTTCTTAAAATTCTAATAAATTATTTTCTCATTTTTTTTAGGGTTCAAGGGCCTCTGCCAGAACGGGTGAGGAGGAATTATCCGGTTTCTATATCGAGAATGAACTCCTCATCCATCTGGTGGAGGAACGCGTCCCACTCTGGGACCATACCGACCGCCGCCATGCAGACCATCACCTGACCCGGAGTCTGAGAATGGAGATTTGCAGAAAAATGCTGACGGATTGGGACGACCTCAGTGAAGGCAAACAGGAAGATTGCAGTAAGTAGCCTTAATTTTTTTTAATTGATTAGTTATCTGTCATGTCCAAACTGCGGCCCTCCAGCTGTGGCAAAACTACAACTCCCAGCATGCCTTATCCAGGCATGTTGGGAATAGTAGTTTTGCAACAGCTGTAGGGCTGCAGTTTGGTAATGCCAGTAATTTGAGAGTAATGTTTATTTTTTTATTTTTTAGAGACAGCAGTCATGGTGCGATGGCGCTCAATAAGGGACCGCTATAAGAAAGACTATAATGAGGAGGTCAATCGCCCGAGTGGGTCTGGCAGAACCCGCCGGCAGCCGTACCGCTATGCGGCTGCCCTAGAGTTCCTACATAGAACCCTAGAGCTGCGAAGGTAAGTAAAACATTCCCCAAAAAAATGTTAAAATGTTGAAATCAATTTTTAAAACTAATTTTTCTTTTTTTTACAGAACAACTAGCAGTACTCGGGCGCCAGGACCTCCTTGTGAAAGTCATCAAGAGGCGGTCCCTGCTGAGCTGCCACCCGTGGATCCCTCTCCACCTCGTCCAGCACCTGGTCAGGACCCAAATCATCCTCTACTGGTTCCCTCTGGTGACGCAACAATTGCCGTTATGGCGCCACTTTTTGAGGCGTTGATGCGTCGCCAGAGGGCCGGTAGAAGCCGCCAAGCTGATTATGAAGACCTCACAAGGCTCTTGTATGAGACCTTGTGTGGTTACAGCAATAGGATTGTAGCCATGGAGGCCGAGCTGAGAAGTCTGCGGGAGTGTGTGTTGCAGTTTTCTCAGCCGGGCCCACTACAACCCTATTGGCCGTCAGTTAATCAGCTGGTGGCGGACTTCACGCCCGACCAGGTGTTGGAGTTCAGACGTAGGGTGGAGGATGCGGTGTGGGATTTGAGACACCGCACAACTTCCGTCCCCCAACCACCAACCTATCCCCCCTCCCATTCCTATCCCCCCTCCCATTCCTATCCCCCACCACAACCTCCTCACCCCTTCCAACCTTCTCACCCCTTCCAACCTCCGCAAACTCCAACCCGTCCACCTCAACCACCTCCCCATTCTACATCCCCCGAGCCTTTTCACCACTGTTCTCTCTCTCCTCCTAACTATTTTCAACAATCAACTTTCACCACTCCTTCTTCGCTGGCTCGGACAACTCCTTCACCCAATCCCCCATCCAGTTTGCATACTCCCGCTGTCTCTCCTCCCATATCACACATTTCAGTGTCCCCCAGAACATACGAAGGTGGAGACGGATCAAGCCGTGCACTGCCTTCCACCCCCCAACCTCCTCCTCCAAATCCTCAATACCAGGATTTGTAATTTTTGTCGTTTGAAATTTTATATTAATATTGTTTTATTTATATATATTTTTATTTCATAAAATTCAGTAAAATTCTGTTAAAAGTTTTTATGTGTCCTTGTGTTTTTTTTTAACTTATCTAAAAATAAAGGCCTGACATGCTCTCACACCGCTTGGGGAGCGACACTGGAACTGTCGCTCTACAAGCGGTGGGAGAGGGTGTGGTGGATAAAGGCCTGACATGCTCTCACACCGCTTGGGGAGCGACACTGGAACTGTCGCTCTACAAGCGGTGGGAGAGGGTGTGGTGGATAAAGGCCTGACATGCTCTCACACCGCTTGGGGAGCGACACTGGAACTGTCGCTCTACAAGCGGTGGGAGAGGGTGTGGTGGATAAAGGCCTGACATGCTCTCACACCGCTTGGGGAGCGACACTGGAACTGTCGCTCTACAAGCGGTGGGAGAGGGTGTGGTGGATAAAGGCCTGACATGGTTTCACACCGCTTGGGGAGCGACACTGGAACTGTCGCTCTACAAGCGGTGGGAGAGGGTGTGGTGGATAAAGGCCTGACATGCTCTCACACCTCTCGGGGAGCGACACTGGAACTGTCGCTCTACAAGCGGTGGGAGAGGGTGTGGTGGATAAAGGCCTGACATGCTCTCACACCGCTTGGGATGCGACACTGGAACTGTCGCTCTACAAGCGGCGGGAGAGGGTGTGGTGGATAAAGGCCTGACATGCTCTCACATCGCTTGGGGAGCGACACTGGAACTGTCGCTCTACAAGCGGTGGGAGAGGGTGTGGTGGATAAAGGCCTGACATGCTCTCACACCGCTTGTGGAGCGACACTGGAACTGTCGCTCTACAAGCGGTGGGAGAGGGTGTGGTGGATAAAGGCCTGACATGCTCTCACACCGCTTTGGGAGTGACACTGGAACTGTCGCTCTACAAGCGGTGGGAGAGGGTGTGGTGGATAAAGGCCTGACATGCTCTCACACCGCTTGGGGAGCGACACTGGAACTGTCGCTCTACAAGCAGTGGGAAAGGGTGTGGTGGATAAAGGCCTGACATGCTCTCACACCGCTTGTGGAGCGACACTGGAACTGTCGCTCTACAAGCGGTGGGAGAGGGTGTGGTGGATAAAGGCCTGACATGCTCTCACACCGCTTTGGGAGTGACACTGGAACTGTCGCTCTACAAGCGGTGGGAGAGGGTGTGGTGGATAAAGGCCTGACATGCTCTCACACCGCTTGGGGAGCGACACTGGAACTGTCGCTCTACAAGCAGTGGGAAAGGGTGTGGTGGATAAAGGCCTGACATGCTCTCACACCGCTTGTGGAGCGACACTGGAACTGTCGCTCTACAAGCGGCGGGAGAGGGTGTGGTGGATAAAGGCCTGACATGCTCTCACATCGCTTGGGGAGCGACACTGGAACTGTCGCTCTACAAGCGGTGGGAGAGGGTGTGGTGGATAAAGGCCTGACATGCTCTCACACCGCTTGTGGAGCGACACTGGAACTGTCGCTCTACAAGCGGTGGGAGAGGGTGTGGTGGATAAAGGCCTGACATGCTCTCACACCGCTTTGGGAGTGACACTGGAACTGTCGCTCTACAAGCGGTGGGAGAGGGTGTGGTGGATAAAGGCCTGACATGCTCTCACACCGCTTGGGGAGCGACACTGGAACTGTCGCTCTACAAGCAGTGGGAAAGGGTGTGGTGGATAAAGGCCTGACATGCTCTCACACCGCTTGTGGAGCGACACTGGAACTGTCGCTCTACAAGCGGTGGGAGAGGGTGTGGTGGATAAAGGCCTGACATGCTCTCACACCGCTTTGGGAGTGACACTGGAACTGTCGCTCTACAAGCGGTGGGAGAGGGTGTGGTGGATAAAGGCCTGACATGCTCTCACACCGCTTGGGGAGCGACACTGGAACTGTCGCTCTACAAGCGGTGGGAGAGGGTGTGGTGGATAAAGGCCTGACATGCTCTCACACCGCTTGGGGAGCGACACTGGAACTGTCGCTCTACAAGCGGTGGGAGAGGGTGTGGTGGATAAAGGCCTGACATGGTTTCACACCGCTTGGGGAGCGACACTGGAACTGTCGCTCTACAAGCGGTGGGAGAGGGTGTGGTGGATAAAGGCCTGACATGCTCTCACACCTCTTGGGGAGCGACACTGGAACTGTCGCTCTACAAGCGGTGGGAGAGGGTGTGGTGGATAAAGGCCTGACATGCTCTCACATCGCTTGGGGAGCGACACTGGAACTGTCGCTCTACAAGCGGTGGGAGAGGGTGTGGTGGATAAAGGCCTGACATGCTCTCACACCTCTTGGGGAGCGACACTGGAACTGTCGCTCTACAAGCGGCGGGAGAGGGTGTGGTGGATAAAGGCCTGACATGCTCTCACACCGCTTGGGATGCGACACTGGAACTGTCGCTCTACAAGCGGTGGGAGAGGGTGTGGTGGATAAAGGCCTGACATGCTCTCACACCGCTTTGGGAGTGACACTGGAACTGTCGCTCTACAAGCGGTGGGAGAGGGTGTGGTGGATAAAGGCCTGACATGCTCTCACATCGCTTGGGGAGCGACACTGGAACTGTCGCTCTACAAGCGGTGAGAGAGTGGTGTGGTGGATAAAGGCCTGACATGCTCTCACACCGCTTGTGGAGCGACACTGGAACTGTCGCTCTACAAGCGGTGGGAGAGGGTGTGGTGGATAAAGGCCTGACATGCTCTCACACCGCTTTGGGAGTGACACTGGAACTGTCGCTCTACAAGCGGTGGGAGAGGGTGTGGTGGATAAAGGCCTGACATGCTCTCACACCGCTTGGGGAGCGACACTGGAACTGTCGCTCTACAAGCAGTGGGAAAGGGTGTGGTGGATAAAGGCCTGACATGCTCTCACACCGCTTGTGGAGCGACACTGGAACTGTCGCTCTACAAGCGGTGGGAGAGGGTGTGGTGGATAAAGGCCTGACATGCTCTCACACCGCTTTGGGAGTGACACTGGAACTGTCGCTCTACAAGCGGTGGGAGAGGGTGTGGTGGATAAAGGCCTGACATGCTCTCACACCGCTTGGGGAGCGACACTGGAACTGTCGCTCTACAAGCGGTGGGAGAGGGTGTGGTGGATAAAGGCCTGACATGCTCTCACACCGCTTGGGGAGCGACACTGGAACTGTCGCTCTACAAGCGGTGGGAGAGGGTGTGGTGGATAAAGGCCTGACATGGTTTCACACCGCTTGGGGAGCGACACTGGAACTGTCGCTCTACAAGCGGTGGGAGAGGGTGTGGTGGATAAAGGCCTGACATGCTCTCACACCTCTTGGGGAGCGACACTGGAACTGTCGCTCTACAAGCGGTGGGAGAGGGTGTGGTGGATAAAGGCCTGACATGCTCTCACATCGCTTGGGGAGCGACACTGGAACTGTCGCTCTACAAGCGGTGGGAGAGGGTGTGGTGGATAAAGGCCTGACATGCTCTCACACCGCTTGGGATGCGACACTGGAACTGTCGCTCTACAAGCGGTGGGAGAGGGTGTGGTGGATAAAGGCCTGACATGCTCTCACACCGCTTTGGGAGTGACACTGGAACTGTCGCTCTACAAGCGGTGGGAGAGGGTGTGGTGGATAAAGGCCTGACATGCTCTCACATCGCTTGGGGAGCGACACTGGAACTGTCGCTCTACAAGCGGTGAGAGAGGGTGTGGTGGATAAAGGCCTGACATGCTCTCACACCGCTTGTGGAGCGACACTGGAACTGTCGCTCTACAAGCGGTGGGAGAGGGTGTGGTGGATAAAGGCCTGACATGCTCTCACACCGCTTTGGGAGTGACACTGGAACTGTCGCTCTACAAGCGGTGGGAGAGGGTGTGGTGGATAAAGGCCTGACATGCTCTCACACCGCTTGGGGAGCGACACTGGAACTGTTGCTCTACAAGCAGTGGGAAAGGGTGTGGTGGATAAAGGCCTGACATGCTCTCACACCGCTTGGGGAGCGACACTGGAACTGTCGCTCTACAAGCGGTGGGAGAGGGTGTGGTGGATAAAGGCCTGACATGCTCTCACACCGCTTGGGGAGCCAGTCAATGATAGTGGCTACTCATGCGGTGATAAGATTTTTCGTAAAAATAATATAAATTATTTAAAAAGAAACACCATACTACTATATTTGAAAATGTTATTAAACTTTATTAATGAACAATTTTTTGGAGAAAAAAAACAGCAACAGTAAAAAATTTCGATTTTAAACATTCTGGTCCTGCCACTGTAAACGTCCAGCATCTGAGCTGAAGTAGGCAGCAAATGAATCGCGCATGGCGGACACCGCCACAGTACCACGTGGTCCAAAAGTTTCAATACTAGTCATTTCGCTGTCCTCGATTATTCGCTCAATGGCGGGTTCTTTAGTCCGTATGAAATTGTGAAGAACTACCCCACACTTTACCACTTCATCTACTGTTTCAATCTTCAACTGAATCGGTTTAGCAGAAACTCTCCATTTAGAGACAAGGATCCCAAAGGTGCACTTGACCATTCTTCGTGCCCTAGTTAGCAGATAATTGAAAATGCGTTTTGTGGCATCCAATCCACGGCTGGAGTAGGGTTTAATCAGGTTTCCAGACATTTGGAAAGCTTCATCACCCACCAAGACGTATGGCAGTGGTGGACTGTCGGTTCCAGGCATAGGTTCAGGAGGTGGAAAGTCAAATTGCCGATTGTACACGCTCCGTCCCATGAAAGAGTTTTTAAAAATCATTGAATCATTGGTGCGGCCATATGCACCAATATCAACTACCACAAACCGGTACTCAGCGATGGCCATTAAAAAAATTGAAAAATACTTTTTATAATTAAAAAATTCAGATCCGGTACCTGGTGGCTTTAAAATACGGATATGTTTTCCGTCCACTGCGCCGACACAATGCGGAAATTGACACACCTCATAAATTTTTTTAAAAATTTGAAGCCATCTCTGCTGATTGGGAGTAGGTATGAACTCCTCATGCAGTTCCTCCCATAAAACTTAACACGTTTCTTTTACTATTGTTGAAATCGTTGAAATCCCAAGCCGGAAATGGTAGTGTAGCGACGTGAAACTGTCACCTGTAGCCAGAAAGCTGAAGAAAAAAAAAATATATATTAGATTAGTAATTTGAAATACTTAAAAATTTTAGATTATGGATTTGTCAAATTTGATATGGCCTGAATCACTATAATTATCATAAATATCGTTATGCGTAAAATTTTTCTATACTTGAAAGCATCAATATATATTTACCGCCTGTAATATTTAAATACATACAGATTAGTATAGCTGCTATAAAAATCTTCTAAAAAAATTGTTAATGAAATATAAATACTAAACAACACATATAAATAATTAAAATGAATATATCTATATGTCATTATCTTACCAGATGGTCAACATGAGTCGTTCTGTAGGTGACACACTCCTGCGGAAATACGTATCCATCCTGGCCAGTCTCGGTGATACTCGGTCTAGGAGCTCATCAAAGCTAGCCATATTCATGTGAAAAAAATTATAAAATTTTTCAGGATAATGACGCAATTCCGGGTACAGGACTTCAAATGCTCCTTCGGTAATCCGTGCTGACGAAATGGGATGAACCCAATACCAACGAAGACGACGCCGACGTCTATCTCGCTGTCGTTTCCTCCATCTTGAAACCAAGATCAGGGCTTTGAAAGCAAACTCTTGTTCAGGCAACATCCTGGCGACAATCCTAACAGAATCTGAGCTAGTCCCTAAAAAGGTTACTTTTATAGACCAAAACATTTGCATATTTTATTAGTTTATTTATTTTGCATACCGGATCCGCTCAAAAATACACGACGGATCCGCTGTTTCGACGGATCCGTACGACGGATCCGGCTGCATACCAGATCCGTATGACGGATCCGGAAAAAAAGCGCAAGTGTTGCATCCAGGATTTCCGGATCCGTATCTCCGGAAAAAAAAACGGAAAGACGCATCCGGAATGAAAAAATGATGCGTTCTCGCGCGTTTTTCCGGATCCGGCGTGTAATTCCGGCAAATGGACTACACGACGGATCCGGCCAACGCAAGTGTGAAAGAGCCCTAAGGCCCCTTTCACACGGGCGAGTTTTCCGTGCGGGTGCGATGCGTGCGGTGAACGCACTGCACCCGCACTGAATCCTGACCCATTCATTTCTATGGGGCTGTGCACACGAGCGGTGATTTTCACGCATCACTTGTGCGTTGCGTGAAAATCGCAGCATGCTCCTCTTTGTGCGTTTTTCACGTAACGCAGGCCCTATAGAAATGAATGGGGTTGCGTGAAAATCGCATGCATCCGCAAGCAAGTGCGGATGCGGTGCGATTTTCACGCATGGTTGCTAGGAGACAGTCTATTCACTGTATTATTTTCCCTTATAACATGGTTATAAGGGAAAATAATAGCATTCTGAATACAGAATGCATAGTATAATAGTGCTGGAAGGGTTAAAAATAATAAAAAAAGTTAACCTTCTCCTCTTGTTAGCGTAGATGCCGGTCTGTTCTTTATCTGTGGGCTAAAGGACCTTTGATGACGTCAGATCACATGCTCCATCACCATGGTGATGGACCATGTGATTGGAGCATGTGATCTGACGTCACCACAGGTCATTCAGTCCACAGCTAAAGAACAGACCGGGAACTACGCTAACAAGAGGAGAAGGTGAGTTAACTTTTTTATTATTTTTAACCCCTCCAGCACTATTATACTATGCATTCTGTAGTCAGAATGTTATTATTTTCCCTTATAACCATGTTATAAGGGAAAATAATACAATCTTCAGAACATCAATCCCAAGCCCGAACTTCTGTGAAGAAGTTCGGGTCTGGGTACCAAACATGCGCGATTTTTCTCACGCGAGTGCAAAACGCATGACAATGTTTTGCACTCGCGCGGAAAAATCGTGCATTTTACCGCAACGCACCCGCCTCTTATCCGGGCAAAAAACATGACGCCCGTGTGAAAGAGGCCTAAGGCTGCGTTCACACGGGCGAGATTTCCGCGCGGGTGCAATGCAGTAGGTGAACGCATTGCACCTGCACTGAATCCTGACCCATTCATTTCAATGGGGCTGTGCACATGAGCGTTTTTTTTCACTCATCACTTCTGCAATGCTTTAAAATCGCAGCATGTTCTATATTCTGCGTTTTTCACGCAGCCTTGGCTCCATAGAAGTGAATGGGGCTGCGTTAATAACGCATTGCATCTGCAAGCAAGTGCGGGTGCGATGCGTTTTTCACTGATGGTTGCTAGGAGATGTTGTTTGTAAACCTTCAGTTTTTTATCACGCGCGTGAAAAACGCATCAAAACGCATTGCACCCGCGCGGAAAAAACTGAACAACTAAACGCAATTGCAGCCAAAACTGACTGAACTTGCTTGCAAAATGGTGCGAGTTTAACTGAACGCACCCTGAACGCATCCGGACCAAATCTGTCACGATCGTGTGAACTCAGCCTAAGGCTTTAGTTCTTCTGAGACATTGGTCTTCATCCAAAATGCAAACTTCCTAAGTGCACAAAATCAAATTATACCAGAATTGTAACTAATGAAATATTCACCGTGCAAACAATGTTTCTGCTTCCCACATCTATCAACTCTATCTTCATGCACTGCCTAAATCACTCTAACCACTTCAGCCCCGCTAGGTGAAACCCCCTTCATGACCAGAGCACTTTTTACACTTCGGCACTACACTACTTTCACCGTTTATCGCTCGGTCATGCAACTTACCATACAAATGAATTTTACCTCCTTTTCTTCTCACTAATAGAGCTTTCATTTGGTGGTATTTCATTGCTGCTGGCAATTTTACTTTTTTTGTTATTAATCAAAATGTAACGATTTTTTTGCAAAAAAATGAAATTTTTCACTTTCAGCTGTAAAATTTTGCAAAAAAAAACGACATCCATATATAAATTTTTCGCCAAATTTATTGTTCTACATGTCTTTGATAAAAAAAAAATGTTTGGGCAAAAAAAAAAAATGGTTTGGGTAAAAGTTATAGCATTTACAAACTATGGTACAAAAATGTGAATTTCCGCTTTTTGAAACAGCTCTGACTTTCTGAGCACCTGTCATGATTCCTGAGGTTCTACAATGCCCAAACAGTAGAAAACCCCCACAAATGACCCCATTTCGGAAAGTAGACACCCTAAGGTATTCGCTGATGGGCATAGTGAGTTCATAGAACTTTTTATTTTTTGTCACAAGTTAGCGGAAAATGATGATGATTTTATTTTTTTTATTTTTTCTTACAAAGTCTCATATTCCACTAACTTGCGACAAAAAATAAAAAATTCTAGGAACTCGCCATGCCCCTCACGGAATACCTTGGGGTGTCTTCTTGGGGTAGTTATACTGCCCTGGCAATTTAGGGGCCCAAATGTGTGAGAAGAACTTTGCAATCAAAATGTGTAAAAAATGACCGGTGAAATCCAAAAGGTGCACTTTGGAATATGTGCCCCTTTGCCCACCTTGGCAGCAAAAAAGTGTGACACATCTGGTATCGCCGTACTCAGGAGAAGTTGGGGAATGTGTTTTGGGGTGTCATTTTACATATACCCATGCTGGATGAGAGAAATATCTTGGCAAAAGACAACTTTTCCCATTTTTTTTATACAAAGTTGTCTTTTGCCAAGATATTTCTCTCATCCAGCATGGGTATATGTAAAATGACACCCCAAAACACATTCCCCAACTTCTCCTGAGTATGGCGATACCAGATGTGTCACACTTTTTTGCTGCCAAGGTGGGCAAAGGGGCACATATTCCAAAGTGCACCTTTCAGATTTTGCAGGCCATTTTTTACACATTTTGATTGCAAGGTACTTCTCACACATTTGGGCCCCTAAATTGCCAGGGCAGTATAACTACGCCACAAGTGACCCCATTTTGGAAAGAAGACACCCCAAGGTATTCCATGAGGGGCACTGCGAGTTCCTAGAATTTTTTGTCACAAGTTAGCTGAAAATTATGATTTTTTTTTTTTCTCTTTTTTCCTTACAAAGTCTCATATTCCACTAACTTGCGACAAAAAATAAAAAATTCTAGGAACTCACCATGCCCCTCACGGAATACCTTGGGGTGTCTTCTTTCCAAAATGGGGTCACTTGTGGCGTAGTTATACTGCCCTGGCAATTTAGGGGCCCATATGTGTGAGAAGTACTTTGCAATCAAAATCTGTAAAAAATGACCGGTGAAATCCGAAAGGTGCACTTTGGAATATGTGCCCCTTTGCCCACCTTGGCATCAAAAAAGTGTCACACATCTGGTATCGCCGTACTCAGGAGAAGTTGGGGAATGTGTTTTGGGGTGTCATTTTACATATACCCATGCTGGGTGAGAGAAATATCTTGGCAAAAGACAACTTTTCCCATTTTTTTATACAAAGTTGGCATTTGACCAAGATATCTTTCTCACCCAGCATGGGTATATGTAAAATGACACCCCGAAACACATTCCCCAACTTCTCCTGAGTACGGCGATACCAGATGTGTGACACTTTTTTGCAGCCTAGATGCGCAAAGGGGCCCAAATTCCTTTTAGGAGGGCATTTTTAGACATTTGGATCCCAGACTTCTTCTCACGCTTTCGGGCCCCTAAAAAGCCAGGGCAGTATAAATACCCCACATGTGGCCCCACTTTGGAAAGAAGACACCCCAAGGTATCCAATGAGGGGCCTGGCAAGTTCATAGAATTATTTTTTTTTTGCATAAGTTAGTGGAAATTGAAAGTCTCACTTTCCGCTAACTTAGGACAAAAATTTAAATCTTTCATGGACTCAATATGCCCCTCAGCAAATACCTTGGGGTGTTTTCTTTCCAAAATGGGGTCAGTTGTGGGGTGTTTGTACTGCCCTGGCATTTTAGGGTCTCCGCAATCATTACATGTATGGCCAGCATTAGGAGTTTCTGCTATTCTCCTTATATTGAGCATACAGGTAATGAGATTTTTTTTTCCGTTCAGCCTCTGGGCTGAAAGAAAAAAATGAACGGCACAGATTTCTTCATTCGCATAGATCAATGTGGATGAAAAAATCTCTGCCAAAAAAAAAAAATGGAGGGGAAAGGCGTCTGCCAGGACATAGGAGCTCCGCCCTACATCCATACCCACTTAGCTCGTATGCCCTGGCAAACCAGATTTCTCCATTCACATCAATCGATGTGGATGAATAAATCATTGCCGGGATTTTTATTTTATTTTTTATATATATATATACAAAGTGTTTGCCAAAGCATAGGAACGCCGCCTCCTCCTCAGCTCGTATGCCTTGGCAAACGTATCTGTCACTGCAGAGGAGAAAATCCCGTCTTGCAGCGCCGCATACACCGACTTGCGTGTAATCTGACAGCAGCGCAATGCTTCTGTCAGAATGCACATCGGTGCTGCAGCTAGTCAATCGGTTGGTCCACCTGGAAGGTAAAAAAGAAAAAAAAAAAAAAAGAAAAAACCAGGCCGCAACGCAATAATTTTATTAACTTTGCAACAGAACATATAAACTTTAACTTTTTTTTAACTAACTGAACATTAACCTTTTTGCTTACTGGTGTGTTTTTTTTTTTTTACCTTTATAGAACAAACCTCTCCTTCCCCATGGGTCAATGTGCAAAGCGCAAATCGCCCAAAGATGTGGCGAAGTGCGTTATGCACTTTGTCCCATGTGAAAGGAGACGTTTGCAGCAGCAGTGAGTGTATGGGCCCTTATAGCCCTGTGTGCCTATCCTGGTGAGATGATCCCTATGCTAATAGTGTACCTGTGAGTGGTACTTCCGGAAACACTCTCCAAAGCATAGGGCAGGGTGGTCCGGACAGTCAGGACAGAAATAGCGGGTGTCACGCCTTATTCCACTCCTGCTACAGACACAACATCTTTTTCGGGGTGACTGTTGGATTGAGGTACCAGGAACGACATTGGGGAAATGTCGCTCGTGTAGACGGCTAACTACACTGGTGGTTGGGGCCACGGAACCTCCTGGATACAGGAGGTTCTCGATGATCTCTTCCTGAAATTTGAGGAAGGATCCAGTTCTCCCAGCCTTACTGTAGAGAACAAAACTATTGTACAGAGCCAATTGAATTAAATATACAGACACCTTCTTATACCAGCGTCTGGTGCGTCGGGAAACTAAATACGGAGACAACATCTGGTCATTGAAGTCGACCCCTCCCATGTGGAGGTTATAGTCGTGGACTGAGAGGACTTTTCAATGACACGGGTTGCTCGCTCAATTTGTATTGTCGTGTCTGCGTGAATGGAGGAGAGCATGTAAACGTCACGCTTGTCTCTCCATTTCACCGCGAGCAGTTCTTCGTTACACAGTGCGGCCCTCTGCCCCCTTGCAAGACGGGTGGTAACGAGCCGTTGGGGGAAGCCCGCGCGACTAGTTCGCGCGGTACCACAGGCGCCAATCCGTTCTAGAAACAAATGCCTAAAGAGGGCCACACTTGTGTAAAAATTGTCCACATAAAGATGGTACCCCTTGCCGAATAAGGGTGACACCAAGTCCCAAACTGTCTTCCCACTGCTCCCCAGGTAGTCAGGGCAACCGACCGGCTCCAGGGTCTGATCTTTTCCCTCATAGACCCGAAATTTGTGGGTATAGCCTGTGGCCCTTTCACAGAGCTTATACAATTTGACCCCATACCGGGCGCGCTTGCTTGGGATGTATTGTTTGAAGCCAAGGCGCCCGGTAAAATGTATCAGGGACTCGTCTATGCAGATGTTTTGCTCTGGGGTATAAATATCTGCAAATTTCTGGTTGAAATGGTCTATGAGGGGCCGAATTTTGTGGAGCCGGTCAAAAGCAGGGTGGCCCCTGGGACGGGAGGCGGTGTTGTCACTAAAGTGCAGGAACCGCAGGATGGCCTCAAAACGTGCCCTGGACATGGCAGCAGAGAACATGGGCATGTGATGAATCGGGTTCGTGGACCAATATGACCGCAATTCATGCTTTTTTGTCAGGCCCATGTTGAGGAGGAGGCCCAGAAAAGTTGTAAGTTTCGGAAACTTGGACTGGTTTCCACCGGAAAGGCTGGGCATAAAAGCTTCCCGGGTTAGCGGTGATAAATTGTGTGGCATACCTGTTTGTTTCGGCCACAACTATGTCTAAAAGCTCCGCAGTCAAGAATAGCTCAAAAAATCCCAGGGCCGAACCGATCTGAGCCGTCTCAACCCGAACTCCAGACTGGGCAGTGAAAGGGAAAACTACAGGTGCGGCTGAAGTTGGGGACTGCCAATCAGGGTTTGCCAGCACCTCTGGGATTCTAGGGGCTCTACGGGCACGTCTTTGCGGTGGCTGCGACGGGGTCACTACTGCACGTGCCACCGTACCAGCTTCAACTGCCCTTCTGGTGCTCGCTACTTCACCAGGTTGTACGGCAGTGCTGGTACTAGGTCCAGGGAGGGCTGGGCTGCTGATTTATGCCTCACCACGTAATCCGACAGCACCAGCCCCACTCTGCTGCTCTTGAAGCGGATCCTGCGCAACCTGCGGTCAAGCGACACGAGGCCGGGTACGCCTGGTGGTATCAGGGACCTCAGCCTCCTCGTCCGAACTTTGGGTCAGAGAGCCACTGCTTTCTACAGGTTCGTATTCTGACCCGCTGGATTCATCAGATGAGGGTTCCCACTCCTCATCCGACTGGGTCAGAAGCCTGTAGGCCTCTTCAGAGGAATACCCCCTGTTAGACATGTGGGCAACTAAATTTAGGGGTATTCCCTGAGACTACCCAAGAAAAAAAAAGCAAGCCTGTCTTACAAAGGGGAGCCTAGCGAAGTACCGGAGGCCGCTGCGGTTGATAAAAAATATCAAAACTGATTTTTTTATCGCCGCAGTGCGTGTAAAGTGAATGTGCAGTGATCAAAAAATTTTTTTTTTTTGTCACTGCGGTGGGGCGGGTGTGGGCGAACGCACGTGTGGGCGACCGATCAGGCCTGATCGGGCAAACACTGCGTTTTGGGTGGAGGGCGAACTAAGGTGACACTAATACAATTATAGATCTGACCGTGATCAGTTTTGATCACTTCCAAATACTATAAAAGTACAAATGCTGATTAGCGATACGCTAATTAGCGAATAACGGACTGCGGTGCGGTGGGCTGGGCGCTAACTGATCGCTAACTACCTAACCAAGGGACCTAAACTATACCTAAAACCTAACGGTCAATAACAGTGAAAAAAAAAAGTGACAGTTTGCACTGATCACTTTTTTCTTTTCACTTGTGATTGACAGGGGTGATCAAAGTTGTGATCAAAGGGTTAATTGGGGTTCAGGGGGGTGATCAGGGGCTATAGTGTAGTGTTTGGTGTACTCACTGTGAAGCCTGCTCCTCTGCTGGATCCAACCGACGAAAAGAACCAGCAGAGGAGCAGGCAGCCATATAACAGATCATATTTACTAATATGATCTGCTATCTGGCACTTTGATTGGATTTTTAAAAAATCAGCAACCTGCCAGCCACGATCATTGGCTGGCAGGTTGCTGACGAAATACTTCTGTGCGAAATGCCGGCGCGAACTGCGCATGCGCGCGCGCATAGTCGCGTCATCTTGCGTCTCGCGAGATGACGCGTATATGCGTGACTGTGCGCAGCGCTGCCACCTCCGGAACGCACATGTGCGTTAGGCGGTCCGGAGGTGGTTAAAACCCCTGCACTAGGGATGAGTGAATCAACTTCAGATAAAACATCTGAAGTCGATTTGCATAATACTTTGTTTGAATACTGTACTGAGCGAGTGCTCCGTACAGTATTAGAATGTATTGGCTCCTATGAGCCAAAGTTATTACTTTTTTGAAGTCTCGCGAGACTTTGCGTAATAACTTCATAAATTAATTTCTACTGTAAAAAAACATTTCCCGAACTCAAGTTCGGTTCCAAGGTACCACTGGGCCGCTGATATAACGCAGCAAGTTGCAGCAAATGAGATGAGATACAGGTGGCATTATATACAGGTGAATGGACGTTGGAGTGTTCTGCTGATCTTCTACAAAATGAATATCAGCAGCTGCAGAAGTTAGAACACACTATCTGTTTACACCTGTATATATAACAGTCTGCATCTCATTGCAGGTCTCTGCCTCAAGATGCTGGACTACAGTTACAGCCTCCAGAAGAATATTGGAAGAACTGAAGGGACAAGAGTAGTAGTAGCACTTGTCCTATATACTGTACTTTCTTCCCCTTCATTATCCCACCTGGTGTTGGCTTAAAAAACATTAACAAAAAACCTGAACAAAACTTGAGTGTGGAAATCCATCCTTAGGGATATGCCTCTGTAGTTACAGTATAAACAAGCACTCGGTTCAGGACCCACTAAGATGTGTTTTGCTACTCCAACGCCTCTGAATCTGATAATTACTGGCAAGCCATGCTTTTAGACCCTTACTATCAAAGCAAAATAAGGGAATGTTTTCCTGTTGCGGAAAGGGTGGCCAAATTACTTTATTACCAGGAAACACTGTGTACGCAGCTTGCAGCTGCTTTCGTTGAGCAAGCACCTGCTGCCTGAGACTCCACTCTGGCCTCTGCAGATGTCACGGGACGCCAAGGCGCTCGTTGTCCTCGGCGCCGTCGGCGCCCCGTTGCTGTGCAGGAGAAAGACGTGCACGTCTCCTCTGCGCAGCCGGCGTCCTCAGTTCCCCAGTAACCAGGGGAGGTCTGAGCACCGAGCTGGACACTCGGTGCTTGGCTGTTCTCCCTGGTGCGGGTCATGTGGCGCTGGCATTATTCGCATTGCAATTACAACTTGATTCTCAAATCCGACATTACATTCTAGCATAGAGACGTTCCCATGGTGATAGGGACTCTCCATGCGCACGGGAAGTAGATTGAGCCGGCAACGGACACTGACTTGAGCGGGCACTGAGCAGGGAATCATCTCTTAAAAGTACCGCCTTTTGAAGAGCTAGGGTAACAATAAAAAAAGAAAGAAAAAAGATATTTGAAAAAACAAATATATAGCACTATATTCAAAATATTCGCGAATTAGCGAAGTGCCGATATTCGATAAAAAAAATTGCTATTAGAATATCCACGGTCAACACTAGTGAGAAGCTGGAGAAAAACTCGAAATTTGTTGGAATTCGAAAAAAAGCTATTCAGACACAGTTTTACGTGTTTTGGGGGAGATTTATCAAACTGATGTAAAGTAGAACTGCTCCGGTTGCCCATAGCAACCAATCATATTCAACCTTTCATTTTCCAAAGGATCTGTCAAAAATGAAAAGTGGAATCTGACAGTTCTACTTTACACCAGTTTGATAAACCTCCCTCTTTGTTTTTACGTTGTTCACCATGCTGTAAAAACCCACCTCAAACCCTTCATTCTCTGGGGCAGTACAATTACAACAATACTACATTTATATAGTTTTTTTTGTATTTTAATACTCGTAGTTAAGTCTATAGAGTGGTGTGAGGGCTCATTTGTGCAGGACCATCTGTAGTTTTTATTTTGGGGAGGTGAAGCAATGAAAAAACTATGAATTTTATATTTTTAAGAACTTTTTTTATTTTATTAGGTTTGTATTTATATTTACTAATGGATTTTTATCTATTACTGAACACAAAATTTAGTGTATTCCAATTCAGTGCTGCAACCTGCATGCCTGCATTGGAATATACCAGTGATAGGTCTAGAAGCCTTGTGTAGGCTGTGACCTATTAGTACTTAGAAATGCCTTCATTAATCTCAGCCAAGGGATGGTGTTTCTGCCCGGGAAGTGTGTGCTCTCGAGTCTTTTACATTTCCCATGGCATGATCACATTTGACCATGACATCTGAGGGGGTAAATGTCTCCAACTGGCGTTATTGCAGACATTAGCCTCTGGTGTCTGCCATTTTTAAAGACCTGTGGGAGCTACAGGACCATATGTATGGTGTGAATTCTAGTGAATGGTGACTTCTGTGAGTAATCTGGTCCTAGTAGACAGGAAAATGGCTGAGCATTTTGGTTTTGTGACCCTCTGAAATGGCTTCTTGGTATGTGTGTGTGTGTGTGTGTGTATAAATATATACAGTTGCATTCAAAATAATAGCAGTCAGACATCACTAACCTGATCAATCACTGTTTTTGGTAGAAAGGATATTTCTATATGGAAAATAATTTACTAGCAGGTGTAGTAAAGTAATAGAAACCCAACAGACCCAACAGTCATGCCATGCATGTTGCTGATTCAATGTAATTCAATCACTTATTGAAAGGGGCATGCTCAAAATAATAGCAGTGTGGAGTTCAATGCGTGAGGTCATTCATTCTTTGTAAAACAGGTGGCAATTATTGCCCTTATTTAAGAAAGGAAGGCATTAAATGTTGTACATGCTTGTTACAGTACATTTCTCTCTGAAATTCTGAGGAAAATAGGTTGTTCCAGACATTGTTCAGAAGAACAGCGTACCTTGATTAAAAAGTTGATTGGAAAGGGGAAAACATATAAAGAAGTGCAGAAAATGATAGGCTGCTCAGCTAAAATTATCACAAATGCTTTAAAATGGCAACCAATACCTGAAAGACATGGAAGAAAGCGAAAAACTACCATTCAATTGGAGAGAAGAATAGCCAAAATGGCAAAGACTCAGCTAACAATCAGCTCCAAGGAGATCAAAGAAGGTCTAAAGTTACCTGTGAGTACTTTTGCAATTAGAAGATGCCTATGTGAAGCCAAGCTATCTAAAATAAGCCCCCACAAAGTCCTACTGTTGAAAAATAGACATGTTGTGCTGAAGAGGTTGCAATTTGCCAAAGAGCATATTGACTGGTCTAAAGAAACATTTTGTGGACTGATGAAAGTAATATTGCTCTTTTTGGGTCTAGTGGCCAGAGACAGTCCTGCCCACCTATCCCAAGTTTCCCTGGGATAGGTGGGCGGGACCTAGAAAGTTATTTAGGAGGGTCGAGACATGCGCGCGGCGTCCACATACCCCACATCCCGACGAAGCCACCGAGCGTGGCGAAACATGTCGGGAGGGGTGGTATGATGTTCTGTATTTTAAACAGTGCCTGAAATGTTAGGGACTAGTATAAAAAGAGTACGCTGCAGAGACAGCACCAGACATTGAGGAGTGGAATTGAGCATGCCACATGAGCGGTTTAGCGTGAACAGTGACTTCTATGGATGAAATAGAGCAGTCAGTAGCACAAAAGTGTAGAGTGTAGCCTAAAGACAAGTGAATTGAGCAGACTAGTGGCAGCTTCAAAAGTACACACAAACCTAGCAACATTGTTTCACTGTTGTCCAGCCTGAATATAAAGGCCGAGCGATAAAAGGATCTTAATAGGAGCGCCCAATCTGCCATCACATTGTATGAATGCACAAACAAAGTATTAGCAGAGGCTTGTAAGTGCAGCTATACCCCATATAAATGAATGGGAGGCACTGCACTCCATAGTGGCTACATGTGACAAAGGCAAATACATTCATACACTCCAATTGTACCCTCCATCAGACACTGATAATTTTAATAGTTTTCTATAGTTGTTTGGTTCATTTATTTTAAAATAATAACTAATAAAGAAATATTTTTATTTTCAGTTAGGGACCCCTACAGGGAATTTAGGGTCTGAATAGACCATAGATGTGTCATTATTAATAATATCCCGAGGGTTCCTAAAAGGGACTTTATTTAATAAAATGATATGGGGATGTTTCTCATTCTACAGTGTTGGGCCTATTTATTGCATACCAGGGATCATGGATCAGTTTGAATAAATCAGAATACTTGAAGAGGTCATGCTGCCTTATGCTGAAGATGAAATGCCCTTGAAATGGGTGCTCCAACAAGACAACGACCCCAAACACACAAGTAAATGTGCAACATCTTGGTTCCAGACAAACAATATTGACGTTATGGAGTGGTCAGCCCAATCCTAGGATCTTAATCCAATAAAAAACTTGTGGGGTGACATAAAAAATGCAGTTTCTGAGTCAGAACCAAGAAATAGAGAAGAACTGTGGAATGTAGTCCAATCATCCTGGGCTGGAATACCTGTTCACAGGTACCAGAAGTTGTTTGACTCCATGCAACACAGATGTACAGCAGTTCTCAGGAACAGTGGTTATACAACTAAATATTAGTTAAGTGATTCAAAGGAAAGCAAAATCTTCAAACATTTTTCAGTTTATATAGTGAATGTTTGAGTTTGTAAAGAAGAATACAAACACTGCAATTTTTTCAACAGTCTAATATTCACTTTTCTTCAATTTTTTTTTTTTTAGAGGAACAACACAAATTTGATATATTTTTCTTCATGTTTTGATTTGGAATAGAATGTGTAGTGTTCCCAATGCATTTGTGTGTATGGAAATAAAAGCTATTAGAAGGATTTTGGGCTTTATTCACTTTTGTAAACACACTGCTATTATTTTGAACACAACTGAAAATATGTCAGATTCTAGGTTCTTCAAAGTAGCCGCCTTTTGCTTTGATTACTGCTTTGCACACTCTTGGCATTCTCTTGATGAGCTTCAAGGGGTAGTCACCTGAAATGGTTTTCACTTTACAGGTGTGCCCTGTCAGGTGTAATAAGTGGGATTTCTTGCCTTATAAATGGGGTTGGGACCATCAGTTGCGTTGTGGAGAAGTCAGGTGGATACACAGCTGATAGTCCTACTGAATAGACTGTTAGAATTTGTATTATGGCAAGAAAAAAGCAGCTAAGTAAAGAAAAACGAGTGGCCATCATTACTTTAAGAAATGAAGGTCAGTCAGTCAGAAAAATTGGGAAAACTTTAAAAGTGTCCCCAAGTGCAGTCACAAAAACCATCAAGCGCTACAAAGAAACTGTCTCACATGCGGACTGCCCCAGGAAAGGAAGACCAAGAGTCACCACTGCTGCAGAGGATAAGTTCACCCGAGTCACCAGCCTCAGAAATCGCAGGTTAACAGCAGCTCAGATTAGAGATCAGGTCAATGCCACACAGAGTTCTAGCAGCAGACACATCTCTAGAACAACCTTTAAGAGGAGACTGTGTGAATCAGGCCTTCATGGTAGAATATCTGCTAGGAAACCACTGTTAAGGACAGGCAACAAGCAGAAGAGACTTGTTTTGGCTAAAGAACAGAAGGAATGGACATTAGACCAGTGGAAATCTGTGCTTTGGTCTGATGAGTCCAAATTTTAGATCTTTGGTTGCAACCACCGTGTCTTTGTGCGATGCAGAAAAGGTAAACGGATGGACTCTACATGCCTGGTTCCCACCGTGAAGCATGGAGGGGGAGGTGTGATGGTGTGGAGGTGCTTTGTTGGTGACACTGTTGGAGATTTATTCTAAATTGAAGGCATACTGAACCAGCATGGCTACCACAGCATCTTGCAGCGGCATGCTATTCCATCCGGTTTGCGTTTAGTTGGACCATCATTTATTTTTCAACAGGACAATGACCCCAAACACACCTCCAGGCTGTGTAAGGGCTATTTGACCACGAAGGAGAGTGATGGGGTGCTGCGCCAGGTGACCTGGCCTCCACAGTCACCGGACCTGAACCTAATTGAGATGGTTTGGGGTGAGCTGGACTGCAGAGTGAAGGCAAAAGGGCCAACAAGTGCTAAGCATCTCTGGGAACTCCTTCAAGACTGTTGGAAGACCATTTCAGGTGACTACCTCTTGAAGCTCATCAAGAGAATGCCAAGAGTGTGCAAAGCAGTAATCAAAGCAAAAGGTGGCTACTTTGAAGAACCTAGAATATGACATATTTTCAGTTGTTTCACACTTTTTTGTTATGTATATAATTCCACATGTGTTAATTCATAGTTGTGATGCCTTCAGTGTCAATCTACAATTTTCATAGTCATGAAAATAAAGAAAACTCTTTGAATGAGAAGGTGTGTCCAAACTTTTGGTCTGTACTGTAAATATATATATATATATATATATATATATATATATATATACAGTCATGTGAAAAAATTAGGACACCCTTTGAAAGCATGTGGTTTTTTGTAACATTTTTAATAAAATGTTACAACTAAATGTTTAACTAAAAAAATCGTTTCAACAATACAGAGAGATTAAAGTAATCCAACTAAACAAAGAAAACTGAAGAAAAGTCTTTTCAAGATCTTCTGTAAATGTCATTCTACAAAAATGCCTGTTACAAAACTGTTAGTTACACTGTTACAAAACTGTTAATTACACTGTGTGCGGTCGGTCAGGACTTCAGGGACCCGTAACTCCCGAACCCTTGGACCGACGGAGCCGGATTTTGGATATGTTGTTCCCCTACACCAGGACTGTCTGAGGATACCGAATGTAAAGATGTACCCCCTGGTTTTGGGGTACATCCAGAACTTGGGTAACATTGTGTGTGGGTTGATTATGTTAAAGGCTTATCTGAGGGGAGGAGACGTGGGGGCTGTCCCAGACATGTAATTGTGTATTGTGGTAATCATGTAAATGTAGCCCTTCCCAGGGCAGGATGACATAAAAGGAGGCCCCGGGTCAATAAACATCAGTCTTGCTTAACCTTCAAATCGCAGCCTCGACTCGTTTGTGGAGGGGGGAAGGATTATCCTAGCTGAAAGATCATTACCGGGATTGTTCTACATTTACAGGATCCTTCTGGATATCGCGACAAAGCGGCTCCTCTCTCTCTCCCTAAACAGAGATCCAGACTATCCAAGCGGTCCAGCTCCCAGCTAGCCGGGGAGTAACCGTAACATTTGGATGGCAGCGGTGGGATTGTCCTGGATTTCCTAGGAGAGGTACTGAACGGATGGAGAGCGCTTACGAAAAATTGAAACGTGCGACCCTGAAGGATTTACTCGAAAGCAGAGGGGGGAACGCCAGCAACCGTCCGAGAAGCGAACTGATCGCAGAACTAACCGAACTGGATCAGGGCTTCACGATGGCAGAAACCCCGACCACGAGTAGTGACGAAAAGACCAGGATTGTTCGGGAGAGGCTCTCTCTATACGGGCCGAACCCACCTACGGAACTGGTACAGCAGTTGATGGCAGAAGCGGACGAGGATATACGGGAGGCTCGAGCCCACGAACTCAGCCTAGTGACCGCACACCGCAATGCCGAAGCACCTCAGGTAATCGTTCCTGTCGGAAACGCCGGGAGGCCAAAGATACCCTATGCGGCTTTTAGACCCTTCCTAGAAAGCGAGACAGGAATCGATGAATATTTGGCGGACTTCGAGAGGCAATGTGCCCTGCACCAGATTCCCAACAGAGAGTGGCCCACGATATTGTCTGGAAAACTATCCGGGCGAGCTCTGGAAGCATTTCGGACTCTGGGCGCTGAGGAAGTGACACAGTATGCGCTGGTCAAAGAGACACTGTTGCGGCGGTACGCTGTAACTCCTGACACGTATCGTCGACAATTTCGTAGCACGAGAAAGAAGCCTAACGACACACATATGGAATGGGCGCACCGAATGCGGAGAGCGGCAAATCACTGGATGAGCGGAAGTAAAGCTGTGACTGGTGAGGAAATTTTACAATTATTTCTCTTAGAACATTTTTATAACGGCATGGAGCAGCAGGGGAAGGAATGGCTGCGAGACAGACGACCCTCTACCTTAGAAGAAGCAGCCAAATTGGCCGATGAACATTACGACTCCCGTCTACACGAACCCACGAACTACTGAGCCCCAGCACGGGTCGAACACAAAGATGTTTACCGCACGCCACCACGTACTGAATTCCGAGCCTCGGTGCCCGCGGGCCCCGCACGTTACTCAGGACCACCGAATAACAACTCTGATCGTCCCAGACCGACCTGCTACCGATGCAATCAACCAGGCCACCGCATGGCTAGCTGCCCCCTTAATGCACACCAGACCCCCCGGAATTATAATTACCCCCCTGGGTCATCTCGTCCTGCCCGGGCGCTCTGTGTTAACCAAGAAGCCCCTATGGAGGAATATTTGGGACCACTTCACGAAGCAGATCCGGTATATGCTGCTTCGGATAACCGCCAGCACCATCGGCAGAAGGTATGGCTCGAGGGGCGATCTACCGAGGGGTTAAGAGACACGGGGGCTACCATTACACTAGTCCAGAGCCATTTGGTGCCGGAGCACAAGCGATCAGGGCAGACTGTGGCCGTTAGAGTGGCGGGAGGGGATGTGTACAAAATTCCGACCGCTAAAGTACATCTTGATTGGGGAGTGGGAAAGGGGTCCGTAAACGTGGGCATAATGGATAATTTACCTGCCGAAGTACTACTGGGCAACGATTTGGGCCCCATGACTTCTGCCTATGCTCCAGTGTACAACAACGAGGCAAACCCAGTGACTACCAGAGCCCAAGCCCGAACGGAGCAAGAACTATCACCGGTGCGGGAGACACAGGTAAGACCTACCCCGACCTCGACTGACCCGTTAGGTCCCATACTCTGGGACACCCCAGATGCTTTCGAGACAGAGTCTAAGACTGACCCGACATTACAAAAGTACCGGGAACGAGCAGAGACCGGAGGGAGCGGGTCAGATAACGAAACCTTTTTATGGGAAAAGGGAAAGCTGTATCGCTTGACGGAGAAAAGGGAGCAGCAGAGGCGACAGCTGGTAGTGCCCCACAAATACCGTCGAGAAATTCTCAAGATAGGACATGACATTCCCTTGGCAGGCCACCTAGCTGTAACCCGCACACTACACCGCATTACTCACACATTCTTTTGGCCAGGGGTACACGCTGATGTTAGGACTTATTGTAAGACCTGCGATGTGTGCCAACGAGTAGGGAGGAGAGGCGATCACCCTAAAGCTCATTTAGTAAATATGCCCATTGTGGAGGAACCCTTCAGCAGGGTTGCTATTGACCTAGTGGGACCGCTGGCTACCCCTAGTCCCTCCGGTAAGCGCTACATTCTTACCGTAGTGGTCTACGCTACCAGGTACCCGGAAGCTGTCGCCCTATCCAACATCCAAGCGGATACGGTAGCGAATGCGCTGGTGCAGGTGTTTTCCCGGGTAGGATTTCCGAAAGAAATCCTGTCCGACCGAGGCACCCAATTTACGGCCGAATTGACTCAGCAACTCTGGCAGGTTTGCAAAATTAAGTCCCTCCTGAGCTCTCCATACCACCCCCAGACAAACGGACTTTGTGAGAGGTTCAACGGGACCCTCAAACAAATGCTCAAAACATTTACTCAGGAATACCGAGACTGGGAGCGTTTTCTGCCACACCTCCTATTTGCTTATCGGGAGGTGCCCCAGGAAACGACCGGGTTTTCGCCCTTCGAGTTGCTCTACGGAAGAAAAGTACGGGGACCCCTAAACCTGATCCGGGAGCACTGGGAGGGAGAGATGGAGACTGACGGTGTCCCCATTGTGCCGTACGTGCTGGAACTCAGGGACCGAATGGAGCAATTAGCTAAATCAGTGCAGGCTAACCTCCAGTCGGCCCAGAGAAGACAGAAGGTGTGGTACGATCGGGGGGCCCGAAAGAGAATCTTTACCCTAGGACAAAAGGTGTTAGTGCTTAAGCCAGTTAAGACAGACAAATTACAGGCGTCCTGGCAGGGCCCCTATCAGATAGTGGAGAAAAGGGGAGACACCACCTACGTAATAGCTAGCTGCCATGACAGCAATCTTAGAAAGACATTCCATGTGAACATGCTCAAGGAATATCTTGAGCGGCCGGAGAACGTGACGGCCATATGCTGTCCCCCTCAGGAAGACCCCGACAGTCTACCCATTCCAGATCTGTTAGAAAAAAGTCCCCACGCAGATATAGTAGTTCAGGTCAAGATAGGGGACCGACTTAGCCCCACTGAAAGGGAGCAGCTTAACCAACTCCTGCAGTCCAAAAGCCCCACTTTCTCCCAGAAGCCAGGGTACACTACCTTAACCACCCACCAGGTAGATACCCCGGGACAAGCTCCTTTACGCCAGGCTTCTTACCGAATCCCCGAGGCAGTTAGGGCAGAGATGAAGAAGGAGATCGATGAGATGCTCCAACTCAAGGTAATTGAGCCCTCCGATAGTCCCTGGGCTTCTCCAGTGGTCCTGGTGCCCAAGAAAGATGGTACAACCCGGTTTTGCGTAGACTATCGGAGGCTCAATGAAAAGACAGTGACGGACGCTTACCCTATGCCCAGGGTAGACGAGCTACTCGATCGTATAGCCAGGGGAAATTATCTGACCACCATCGACCTCTGCAAGGGTTACTGGCAGATTCCCCTGGCCCAGGAGGCTGTCCCCAAGTCAGCATTCGTCACCCCGTTCGGCTTATATCATTTTAAGGTAATGCCGTTTGGGATGAAGAATGCCCCAGCTACATTCCAGCGCTTGGTTGATAGGCTCCTGGATGGCTTCCAGAGTTTTGCTTGCGCATACCTGGACGACATAGCGATCCACAGTGAGTCCTGGGGGGACCACTTAGCTCACGTAGGAATGGTTCTGGATCAGATCCGGACTGCGGGCCTGACTCTGAAGCCAGAAAAATGCCACTTTGGGATGGCCGAGGTACAGTACCTGGGTCACCGGGTGGGGTGTGGGAAACAGCGACCAGAGCCGGCCAAGATAGAAGCTGTTGCCAATTGGCCCACCCCCACCACTAAGACTCAGGTCCTAGCATTCCTGGGCACAGCAGGGTACTACAGACGGTTTGTACCAGACTACAGCACACTTGCCAAACCCCTGACTGACCTGACCAAGAAAAACTTACCTCGACAGGTCCTGTGGTCTCCCCACTGTGAAACGGCTTTCCAAGCTCTCAAACTTGCTCTTGTCAACGCTCCCGTCTTGGCGGCCCCAGCCCTTAACAAACGTTTTATCGTCCATACAGATGCTTCCATGTTCGGGCTGGGAGCTGTCCTCAGCCAAGTAGGCGAAGACGGAGGGGAGCACCCAGTTGTCTACATCAGCCGTAAGCTCCTGCCACGCGAAGTCAGCTATGCAGCGGTAGAAAAAGATTGTTTGGCTTTGGTGTGGGCACTAAAGAAATTGACTCCCTATTTGTATGGACAAGAGTTCACTCTGGTTACTGACCATAACCCGTTGGTGTGGCTAAACCGGGTCTCGGGGGATAACGGCAGACTTTTACGTTGGAGTCTGTCATTACAACCCTTCAACTTCACCATTACCTACAGACCTGGGAAACAGAATGGCAACGCTGACGGGTTGTCCAGACAAACAGACCTCAGCCCAGCATAACCCGCGGTCTGGACAGCCTTAGTCTGCCCCGAAAAGGGGTCAGACAGTGTCTGCCAGAGTGTTCCACAAAAAGGGAGCACTGTTACAAAACTGTTAGTTACACTGTTACAAAACTGTTAATTACACTGTGTGCGGTCGGTCAGGACTTCAGGGACCCGTAACTCCCGAACCCTTGGACCGACGGAGCCGGATTTTGGATATGTTGTTCCCCTACACCAGGACTGTCTGAGGATACCGAATGTAAAGATGTACCCCCTGGTTTTGGGGTACATCCAGAACTTGGGTAACATTGTGTGTGGGTTGATTATGTTAAAGGCTTATCTGAGGGGAGGAGACGTGGGGGCTGTCCCAGACATGTAATTGTGTATTGTGGTAATCATGTAAATGTAGCCCTTCCCAGGGCAGGATGACATAAAAGGAGGCCCCGGGTCAATAAACATCAGTCTTGCTTAACCTTCAAATCGCAGCCTCGACTCGTTTGTGGAGGGGGGAAGGATTATCCTAGCTGAAAGATCATTACCGGGATTGTTCTACATTTACAGGATCCTTCTGGATATCGCGACAAAGCGGCTCCTCTCTCTCTCCCTAAACAGAGATCCAGACTATCCAAGCGGTCCAGCTCCCAGCTAGCCGGGGAGTAACCGTAACAATGCCTATTCTAACTGAGGAAAAAGATAGGACACCCTCACATGTATTCCCTCTTAAATTGGCTCAGATCTCACACAGGTATATCACACCAGGTGCACATAATTAGTAGATCGTTACTCTGCATGTTGAATGAGGCTTGCCCTATTTAAACCTCAGACATTTAGTTTGGTGTGCTCCTGACTGTTGAAGTGAGAGTGAGCACCATGGTGAGAGCAAAAGAGCTGTCAGAGGACTTCAGAAAAAAGATTGTAGCAGCCTATGAGTCTGGGAAGGGATTTAAAAAGATCTCAAAAGATTTTGAAATCAGCCATTCCACTGTCCGGAAGATAGTCTACAAGTGGAGGGCTTTCAAAACAACTGCCAACATGCCCAGGACTGGTCGCCCCAGCAAGTTCACCCCAAGAGCAAACCGCAAGATGCTAAAAGAGGTCTCCAAAAACCCTAAAGTGTCATCTCGAGAACTACAGCAGGCTCTGGCTACTGTTGATGTAGAAGTACATGCCTCTACAATCAGAAAGAGACTGTACAGGTTTAACTTGCATGGGAGGTGTGCAAGGAGGAAACCTTTGCTTTCCAAGAGAAACATCGAGGCCAGACTGACATTTGCCAGAGATAAAGTTGACAAAGACCAGGACTTCTGGAATAATGTTCTTTGGACAGATGAGTCCAAAATTGAATTATTTGGACACAACAGCAGAGGACATGTTTGGCGTAAACCAAACACAGCATTCCAAGAAAAGAACCTCATACCAACTGTGAAGCATGGAGGTGGAAGTGTCATGGTTTGGGGCTGCTTTGCTGCAGCAGGACCTGGTCAGCTCACCATCATAGAATCCACGATGAATTCTACTGTGTATCAGAAGGTGCTTGAAGAACATGTGAGACCATCAGTTAGAAAATTAAAGCTGAAGCGGAACTGGACCATGCAACATGACAATGACCCAAAACATACTAGTAAATCAACCAAAGATTGGCTGAAAAAGAAGAAATGGAGAGTCCTGGAATGGCCAAGTCAAAGTCCAGATTTGAATCCCATTGAGATGCTGTGGGGTGACTTGAAAAGGGCTGTACGTGCAAGAAACCCCTCAAACATCTCACAGCTGAAAAAGTTCTGCATTGAGGAGTGGGGTAAAATTTCCTCAGACCGATGTCGAAGACTGGTAGATGGCTACAAGAACCGTCTCACTGCAGTTATTTCAGCCAAAGGAGGTAACACTCGCTATTAGGGGCAAGGGTGTCCTATCTTTTTCCTCAGTTAGAATAGGCATTTTTGTAGAATGACATTTACAGAAGATCTTGAAAAGACTTTTCTTCAGTTTTCTTTGTTTAGTTGGATTACTTTAATCTCTCTGTATTGTTGAAACGGAGATGAAATAACCTTTTATTAAAAATGTTACAAAAAACCACATGCTTTCAAAGGGTGTCCTAATTTTTTCACATGACTGTATATATATATATATAAAATAAACACACAAATATCACATATCAGGGAAATCCGTTATAAAGTGCAAAGTGATGTGCAATGTTCAGCTTCCTTTCAGTCTTTGCTTTGGTCTTTTCAAACCCAACTCAATTTCCACCCTTTTGAATAGGTTTCATAAGGAGGAAATATATAAATAGAGGGTATTTGTAGCTAGTACACTAGAAGAACATGTCTGTTCAGTCATAAGCTATATTGGCTAGTGAAGCAAAAAGAAAATAAGCATTTCCAATCAACTAACAGTGCTGGAAATGGATTTCCTTCTTGGTGCAAACACACAAAAAAGGACATAATTATTTGCAGAGATATTCTTTAGTTAGTGCAATTTTCAATTTTCACTCCTTAACCTCTTAAGGACACATGACGTACCGGTACGTCATGATGTCCTGGTACTTAAGGACACATGACGTACCGGTACGTCATGAATGGTTCCGATCACCGCCGCTCGGCGGGCGGTGATCGGAACCCGGTGCCTGCTCAAATCATTGAGCAGGCACCTGGGGCAAATGCGCCGGGGGGTCCTGTGACCCCCCCATGTCGGCGATCGCAGAAAACCGCAGGTCAATTCAGACCTGCGGTTTTCTGCGTTTCCGGGTTATTCGGGTCTCTGAAGACCCGATAACCCGGAACAGGATGGTGATGGTGGTGTGATTTCACTCCACCAATCACCATCCAGCGATCCTGAGTGGTGATGGTGACATCACCACTCAGGATCGCTTTCTGATTGGTCAGTGGGCGGTCCGGCGGCAGATTCAAAAGAGGCAGGCGCTCCTCTCCTCCTCCTTTTGTGTTCCGGAGCCGGAGGAGAGAGGAGCTGCCTGCACGTGTCTGCTGCCGCTGCCTGCACCCGATCTGTGCCCCCAGGACCCGATCTCTGCCACCAGCACCCCCCATCAGGTACATAGGGACAGCTAGGGAAAGTTTGGGTTAGGCAGGGAAAAAAAGGGAAAGTTAGTTTTTTTCACTTTTCATTGCATCACCCTAGTTAGGGTGTCTGGGGTCCACAGCACAGCTGTGTGACCCTAGACCCCCCAGGGGTGCTGCCACTTGCCCCCCCCCCTGCCCCCCCTCCCCCCCCCACTTTTTTGGGGTGCAGGATTTTTTATTTATTTTTTGTGTACGCTGACTGTGGCCGGCACTCTTAGTGTCCGGCCACTGTTAGCGCATCGCACACCCCACCGCTGATCAACTTCGGACGGTTGATCAGCGGTTTTGAATTTTTTTTTCCACATTTTTTGGCCTTTTTTTTTGTCAGTTTATTTTTTTATTTTTTTAGTTTTAGGGTGAGTTCGTGAACACCCGTGCCCCCACACACACGCACACAAAATAAAGAGTTACACACACGCACATATACACGCAGACACACACTCCCCTATGGCCCGCCGGACGTTCTCGGCCGAGGAGGCATACGCCCAGCTTGCCTCCGAATCCGAGAGTCCCAGTGAGGATGAGGATGACCCCACATTCCTGTTGTCATCCGCATCCTCCTCATCATCTAGCGATGATGATGAGCCCCCAAGGCGGCGGAGACGCCGCCAGGCGGAGCAAGGGGACCGCCATGTTAGGGACCCTGTGGCCCAGCCTAGTACGAGCAGCTCTGGGGCTCGTACTGGTTTCCCGGCCCACCAGTTAAATCCACCGGAGCACCCTGCCGGTGAATTTGTCTGGTGTAGCCCAGAGCTATACGAGCCCGTGATTCCTGATTTTGTAGGCCAATCAGGAATCCAGATTTCCACAGTGGGCTACACTGAATATGACTTTTTTCGTCATTTTTTCAGTGACCCACTGGTAAATCTGATGGTGGAGCAGACGAATCTGTACGCCCAACAGTTCGTCGCTCAACACCCGGGCTCCTTTTTGGCCAGGCCCGGTGGCTGGACGCCGGTCAGTGCAGCCGAGATGAGGACATTTTGGGGCCTCGTGCTGCATATGGGCCTGGTCAAGAAACCCAGTGTCAGGCTGTACTGGAGTGGGGACGTCCTATACCAGACCCCACTTTACAGTACAGCCATGACACGCTCCCGGTTTGAGGCCATTCGGAAATGTCTGCATTATTCCGATAATGCAGCATATCCCCCCCGAGGTGATCCTGCCCATGACCGTCTGTACAAGATACGGCCGGTCATCGATCACTTTGGGGCCAAATTCATGGAGGCCTATGTACCTGGAAGAGAGGTCGCGGTTGATGAGTCTCTCATTGCGTTCAAGGGGAGACTCATTTTCCGCCAGTATGTGCCCACCAAGCGAGCGAGGTATGGCGTGAAGCTATACAAAATTTGTGAGAGTACCTCAGGGTACACTTACAAATTTCGTATATACGAGGGGCGAGATTCCTGGATTCAACCCCCAGAATGTCCCCCCACTCTGGGTGTTACCGGGAAACTTGTGTGGGACCTTATGTTCCCACTGCTGGATAAGGGTTACCACCTTTACGTGGATAACTTTTATACCAGTATCCCCTTGTTCCAGTCCCTTGCCGCCAGATCCACGTTCGCTTGTGGGACCGTGCGGAAAAATCAACGCGGCCTCCCTGCCCTCCCCCTCCAGGTACCTATCCCCAGGGGTGAGACCCGTGCCCTTACCACTGGAAACCTGTTGCTGGTCAGGTATAAGGACAAGAGGGATGTCCTTATGCTGTCCACAATTCATGGTAACGGCATCACCCCTGTCCCTGTGCGAGGTACCGCGGCAACGGTCCTCAAGCCCGATTGTATCGTCGCCTACAATCGGTATATGGGAGGAGTTGATCTCTCTGATCAAGTCCTCAAGCCATATAACGCCATGCGCAAAACCCGGGCATGGTACAAAAAAGTTGCGGTCTACTTGGTGCAGGTTGCCATGTACAACTCTTTTGTACTATCCCGAAGCGCTGGCAGCACAGGGACATTCCTCCAATTCTATGAGGCAGTCCTCAAAGACCTGATCTTTTCGGACCGGGAAAGAGCAGGCCGGAGTACCTCAGGAACTGGAGGCGCCCGGATCGTCCCTGGCCAACACTTTCCAGGTGTGGTCCCCCATACTGGAAAGAAGGGACGAACCCAAAAAAGGTGCAGAGTGTGTCACAGGAGGGGGATACGGAAGGACACCACAACTCAATGTGACACGTGCCCCGATCATCCGGGCCTCTGCATTATTGGTTGCTTCAGGGAGTATCACACTTCCATGGAGTACTAAATTTATATCCCAATTTAGGACTGACATGGGATAAAAAAAAAAAGGGTTCTCAGACTTGAGACACCCAAAAAAACTATAATTTATTAAAAGTAGACATATTAGGTATCGCCGCGTCGGTAATAATCTCCTCTATAAAAATACCCCATGATCCAACCCCCCCAGATTAACACGGTCCAAAAAAAAAAAAAAAGTGCAAAAAAAGATTTTTTTTTGTCACCAAACATAACAAAAAATTTAATAGCAAGCGATCAAAAAGTCATATAGCCCCCAAAATAGTGCCAGAAAAACCGTCCGCTCGTCCCGCAAAAAATGAGCCCCCACATAAGATAATCAGATAAAAAATAAATAAAAAAATGACACCTAGACTTTAGAGATACCAAAAAAATGTTTGGGTATCAAAAAGGATAATATAGTCAAAAACCTAAATAATTATAAAAAAAAGTAGACTTATTAGGTATCGCCGCGTCCGTAAGAATCTCCTCTATAAAAATATCCCATGACCCAACCCCCCAGATTAACACGGTTAAAAAAAAAATATGAAAACGGTGCCAAAAACTCCATTTTTGGCACTTTTTCATTTCAATCCGTTTTTTTCGGTAACAAAACAAGGGTTAACAACCAAACAAAAGTTAATATTTATTACCCTGATACTTCAGTTTACAGAAATGCCATATTTGTGGTCGTAAACTGCTGTATCAGTAAAAGGGAGGCCGCAAAAGGAAAGGACCGACATGGTTTCTGGAAGGCCGATTTTGATGGCCTTTTTTATTGACACCATGTCCCTTTTGAAGCCCCCCTGATGCCCCCCTAGAGTAAAAACTCCCTAAAAGTGACCCCATCTAAGAAACTACACCCCTCAAGGTATTCAAAACTGATTATACAAACTTTATTAACCCTTTAGGTGTTCCTCAACAGTTAATGGCAAATGGAGATGAAATTTCAGAATCTCAATTTTTGGTAACCTTGCCTCACAAAAATGTAATATAGAGCAACCAAAAATCATATGTACCCTAAAAATAGTCCCCCAAATAATGCCACCTTATCCCATAGTTTCCAAAATGGGGTCACTTTTAGGGAGTTTCTACTCTAGGGGTGCATCAGGGGGGTTGAAACAGGACACGGTGTAAATAAACCGGTCCATAAAAATCAGCCCTCCAAAAACCAAACGGCGCACCTTTCCCTCTACGCCCCGCTGTGTGGCCGTACAGTAGTTTACGGCCACATATTGGGTGTTTCTGTAAACGGCAGAGTCAGGGCAATAAAGATACAGTCTTGTTTGGCTGTTAACCCTTGCTTTGTTAGTGGAAAAAATGGGTTAAAATGGAAAATTAGACAAAAAAATCTAATTCTCAAATTTCATCCCCATTTGTCAATAACTCTTGCGCAACACCTAAAGGGTTAACGACGTATATAAAATCAGTTTTGAATACCTTGAGGGGTGTACTTTCTTAGATGGGGTCACTTTTAGGGAGTTTCTACTCCAGGGGTGCATCAGGGGGCTTCAAATGGGACATGGTGTAAATAAACCAGTCCATAAAAATCAGCCTTCCAAAAACCATACGGCGCACCTTTCACTCTACGCCCCGCTGTGTGGCCGTACAGTAGTTTACGGCCACATATTGGGTGTTTCTGTAAACGGCAGAGTCAGGGCAATAAAGATACAGTCTTGTTTGGCTGTTAACCCTTGCTTTGTTAGTGGAAAAAAATGGGTTAAAATGGAAAATTAGACAAAAAAATCTAATTCTCAAATTTCATCCCCATTTGTCAATAACTCTTGCGCAACACCTAAAGGGTTAACGACGTATATAAAATCAGTTTTGAATACCTTGAGGGGTGTACTTTCTTAGATGGGGTCACTTTTAGGGAGTTTCTACTCCAGGGGTGCATCAGGGGGCTTCAAATGGGACATGGTGTAAATAAACCAGTCCATAAAAATCAGCCTTCCAAAAACCATACGGCGCACCTTTCACTCTACGCCCCGCTGTGTGGCCGTACAGTAGTTTACGGCCACATATTGGGTGTTTCTGTAAACGGCAGAGTCAGGGCAATAAAGATACAGTCTTGTTTGGCTGTTAACCCTTGCTTTGTTAGTGGAAAAAATGGGTTAAAATGGAAAATTAGACAAAAAAATGAAATTCTCAAATTTCTTCCCCATTTGCCAATAACTCTTGTGCAACACCTAAAGGGTTAACGACGTATGTAAAATCAGTTTTGAATACCTTGAGGGGTGTAGTTTCTTAGATGGGGTCATTTTTGGGAGGTTTCTATTATCTAAGCCTCACAATATGACTTCAAACCTGAACTGGTCCATAAAAAGTGGGATTTTGAAGATTTCTGAAAAATTTCAAAATTTGCTTCTAAACTTCTAAGCCTTGTAACATCCCCAAAAAATAAAATATCATTCCCAAAATGCTACAAACATGAAGTAGACATATGGGGAATGTAAAGTCATCACAATTTTTGGGGGTATTACTATGTATTACAGAAGTAGAGAAACTGAAACTTTGAAATTTGCTAATTTTTGCAATTTTGGGGTAAATTAGGTATTATTTTGTGCAAAAAAAATAATTTTTTTGACTTCATTTTACCACTGTCATGAAGTACAATATGTGACGAAAAAACAATCTCAGAACGGCCTGGATAAGTCAAAGCGTTTTAAAGTTATGTGCACTTAAAGTGACACTGGTCAGATTTGCAAAAAATGGCCTGGTCCTTAAGGTGAAATAAGGCTGTGTCCCTATGGGGTTAAATTGGGGTTGTTTGTGCCGAACTGTTGAATTGTTGGCTTTGCTTTTCTCTCACTGTTAATATAAGAAAAATTTGCAAATGCTTCTAATATCTTCCTATGTTAAGTTCAAAGTATTGACAGGCAGAGCAATTCTTCCACTTCTTGTTACCAAAAATAGATATATCTTTGCTGTTAATACTGTTAATATTACTTCTGATTGTAAGTAGATTGAAAACAACCTTAACCTTCTTATGAAGAAAATATATCATTTTCAAAAATTATATTGCTATTAGTTACTGTTGACCTTGTTGCTTTGATGATCCCATGTAAGTTGAACTCTTGACCTGTTTAGTCACTGTTACTGGGAACATGCCAGAAATACAGTGATGTTATGTTTATATATGCCATTATATCTTCTCATACTTGTAATTGCACCCTTATATTATATCCCTTGTTTGATATGGTGTGTGTGATATATCATGCAATGTGTCTTTAAGCTGCTGAGAGATGCCAGTAAAGTCACCAGATATGATGTTCATCACTGTGGCTGAAATGTCCTATATGAATTATGGATATGGTGGGGATGCATAGTTTTAGCATCACAGATGGCCTGTGGCAGTAGACAGATACATCAGAAGAGTCAAATACCTTGGATAAGGTGATGAAGGACCTGTGCAGGAGGTCCACACTCAATACTGATGAACCACAAAGGTTCTAGTGGGAAACACACTCAATGTGTTAGGTATTGCAATGTGATATTTGCAATGGATAAATAAAAAGTCAAGCAGGCTTTGGTGTGAGAGCTGCAGGACACATAGAGTCACACTGCAGTGTGTCAGCTGGAAGAAGCTGACGATTCCTGTGAGTAGCTAGTTAGCAGTAGAGGTGTGTGGAATTAGCTATTAAAAGGGTTGTTCAGCCTAGGAGCTGGCAACCTCCATGGCCATAACCTGTCGCCAATGAAAAAGAAAAAAAAAACTTGTCTAAAGTCCCACATTCCTGTGCCCCTGTCCTGTTCCTGGTCACTTCTAGTGATGTGCTGTCCCAGCACACATGACCACTGAGGCAGGTAATTGACCATAGTGGTCATGGAACCATTTCACTTCCGTTCCATTGGAGTCTGGAAGCGACCAGGAATGGGGTAGTGGTGCGGGAATAGTAGGTCCGCAGACAGGTGACTTTTTTTTTTTACATTTGACAAAGGTTAGGGGTTGTCAGTTCCTAGGTCAGAAAACCCCTTAAATGTGTGCCACCTAATGGCATAGATAGAAGAAAGTCACTTGAAAAGTCACTGCATTGAGTAATGTAGAGGAATTGAGGTCAGAACTAGGGGTAGCATGAAACCACCTAGTATCCTGAGAGCACCCAAGACCTGTATAGAAATCAGGCCTATGATCAAGAAGTAAACTCCATTTAAAATTTATCCTGTGAAGACACGAATAAAGTAAATGCTCTGCATTTCATATTGAGGGTCTTCGGTTTAAATCCCAAAAGAGAATTGTTAATATTTTATTTCCCTCATTTAATCCATAATAAAAGGTAATACTGTACTTGCTAAGATGTAAGCAGTGTATATGATATCACACTATGGCACAGCTCTACAATGAACTTACTTAACTTTTTTTTCCTGATACTCATTCATAATACTCCCCATATCTAGTTCAAGGTCTACTTCTCAGTCTAAATGTGAGTGTCACTTATATGAGAAGCATGATTGCACCTGCTGCTTCTTATCTCGCCATGTTTGATGCCTAGCCCTGTCAGTCAAGTGTAGGAGGGAGTGTGCAGAGCATAGGGGCGTTACAAAATCAGTGCTCCAAAGTTTCAGTCCAACCCCTTGTTCTCGAACTTGCTTATATCTATGCAGCTATTGATCATATAGACACTGTTTTACATATACCACTCCGAGAACTATGTTGCTTCACAGAGGCCCACACCAAGATCTCAGCATCCACTGTGCATGTGTTGACAATCTCTCTGACTCACAGATCCTGCTAACAAGGCCTCTCTCTGTTGTAGTCTGTGTGTCTCAATGGTTCTGTTCACTCTTATGTTCAATTTACTCACTGGGCAATCTTGTTATTGGACAATCAGACAGATCCTCTTGTCTACTCCACACTCACTCATTCTTACAGAAGGGCCGACTTTCCACCTTGGCACTGATTCTTAAAGGTTCCCAAATCTCTACTTAGTCTAGTCTGATTCAGGACTGTACTATCTTGTCACACCCATAGCCTACAATGTAACTTTATTAACTTATTGGTTACAGCTTAGGGTGAACCCATTCTATAAATATTGATGACAATATATGTGTAAAATACACCAGTCAGCCATGCCCAATATTGTGTAAGTTTCCCTTATGCTAGAAAAATAGGTTTGATCTATTGAGGCATGGACTCCACAAGATCTCTAATGGTTTCCTGTGGTGTGTGTGGTGAAACCAACCTCGCCACTGGGTTTTGGAGAGGCCTGTTTAAAAGCCTCTTGCCTCAGATTATGGCCCATACTAACTTTAAAGGAGAAGACAGACCGGCCGCACAGCTTAAATCTGTCTTTGGAATTGTATTTTATGTTATTATGCGTTCAGTTAAATTGTATGTTATGTGAGGGTACCCAGATAGCTAATATTATTGTATTCGGGTATTTGAGTGCCATTCATTTGAGTGACTTGAGCTATCTGGGGATATGTTAAATGTCTGTGTTTGCTGTGGGGGTGTGACATTGTGTGTTTGGGTGGTGATGTGGGTGATGTGGGTGGTGATGTCTGTCCTGTTGTCTCCACATGTGTATTGGCGATTTCCCTTTGTCCTGAGAGATAATTGGATTGCTCCTCGGGTGTCGCCAGGGCAGAGAGGAGGAAACCATGATGCATGGTGGGGATGTGTTGTATCTGCCCTGTGTCGCAGTCTCCCTTCTGATCCCAATGGGGCGTGAATGATTGGTTGCTGTACTTACATTGTATGTGTTGTAAATTACTGATTGGTTGTATTTCAAAACCCTGTGGGCAGTACTATGTTTGTGGTTTATGAATAAAAGAGGCTGTACTTGAAGTACAGTCAGTTCCTGTTTTGACCCTCAAAACGGAGCCTTGTCTCGTTCTTGGGGGGATTCACTCTATGCTGTTAGAGACTGATTGCTAGGAGTTTAAGCCGCTTGGGTGCGTTTCCTATTCATCTGCTAGCAGCTATTCGTGAGGTTCCGTTTGGAGTTTGGAGCATTCCCTTGTATGCCGTTACAATTGGTGGCAAGCGTCGGGATCGTTCCCACAGCGAGAAGGACAGCTACAGGAGACACCATTCCAAGGATTTTACAATTTGAGTGCAACGTATGTCCCAGTACAGCGACCCAGACAGCTGCAGGATGGAACCAGCAGTGGCATACGATGAGGAAGACCTGGATGGCTGGGATGCATTAAGGAAAGGCATCTGGTACCAGGCCCTGGATAATGTACAATACCAGCGAGGCGAGAGTCTCCCCAGTGAAGAGCAGCGATTGCAGAAGCAAGTGGCCCTGCGGATGCCCTTCCTGGGAGAGCAGCCCCTGGAGGAATGGGTGAAGGAACTAGAGCACCGGGTATGGCAGGAGCTATGGCTGGAGGATGCCTACCAGGCGCTCTGGTGGTATATGGCACAGTATATACCCTGGACAGCTGAGCATGACAAGCCAGAGGGAGAGGAGTTTGATGGTCCTGGCTTGTTATTGGAGTCCTTTGCAGAGCCTGACTTCGGGAGCCCTGCACAGTCCAGACTTCAGGACATTTTCTACGAGAGGGAGGCTAGGCAGAATTGGGATGACCCCCATGAGGTAGAGAAAGACCTGGATCACCTAGCAACCCTGGAGTGGGAACTGGAGCAGGACTACCAAGATCTCTTCCACTCCACTGGGAAGGCTCAGCAGGACAGCAAGAAGTCAGACCCAGGTCCAGAGCCCTTCAGCTGGGAGGATATTGTGGATGTTTACTGGGAAGAAACACAGGTGGCCGGTGGAGATGGGACCGAGGTCTCTCCACAGGTCCTGCAGGTAATTGGGAGCCTAGTCTCCATTCCCCAGCGGCAGGCTGAGTTACAGGGGGCAGAGACAGTCAGTCCTGTCCCCCAGCGGCAGTGTGATTTACAGGGAATTGGGAGCCCAGTCTCCATTCCTCGGCGGCAGAGTGTCCTACAGGGAATAGAGAGCCCAGTCTCCTTTCCCCAGCAACAGGACACTGTATTGGGAGCGGAGACAGTCGGTCTCCCTCCCCAGAGGCTGGAAGTATGTATGGGAGAGGAGCATGTTACCCCCTCTCCCTATTGGCCGTGTGAATTGCAGGGAATTGGGAGCCCAGTCTCCATTCTCCAGCGGCTGGGTGATTTACAGGGAATTGGGAGCCCAGTCTCCATTCCCCAGCGGCCGTGTGATTTATTGGAAATTGGGAGCCCAGTCTCCATTCCCCAGCGGCAGGCGGAGTTACAGGGGGCAGAGACAGTCAGTCCTGTCCCCCAGCGGCAGAGTGTCCTACAGGGAATAGAGAGCCCAGTCTCCTTTCCCCAGCAGCAGGACACTGTATTGGGAGCGGAGGCGGTCGGTCGCCCTCCCCAGCGGCTGGAAGTATGTATGGGAGAGGAGCTCGTTACCCCCTCTCCCCAGCGGCAGCTTAACGAACCAGGGGGAGACAGTAAGCCCCACAACAGTGCAGATGGGACCGTGGTCTCTGCACTTACAGCACAGGGGGTAGGGACAGTCGGTCCTGTCCCCCAGCAACAGGGCTGTTTAGCCAAAGGGGAGACAGTCGGTTTCCCCCTCCAACAACCAGACTCCAACCAGGCTTTTTCCATGGTAGCGCTGGTACCAGGGCAGAGTACCGCTGATCCCTGCCCACAAAGCAACCTTCACTCCAAGCTAGGGAGCAACTCAGAGACCGGGAGTACCAGCTACCAATTTAACCTTGGTGGATTCACTGGACAGAGACAGGCTACTAAATTCAACAGGTCCAGTATTTGGTTGTGGGTGGGCTGCCAGACTAACTCAGGTACCCACCGGCGTGAGGTCAGGTATCTGGTTAGTCTTCCCTGGGAGGGGGAGATGTGTGGCGAAACCAACCTCGCCACTGGGTTTTGGAGAGGCCTGTTTAAAAGCCTCTTTCCTCAGGATTATGGCCCATACTAACTTTAAAGGAGAAGACAGACCGGCCGCACAGCTTAAATCTGTCTTTGGAATTGTATTTTATGTTATTATGCGTTCAGTTAAATTGTATGTTATGTGAGGGTACCCAGATAGCTAATATTATTGTATTCGGGTATTCTGAGTGCCATTCACCTAATGATATGCACTCAGACTTGAGCTATCTGGGGATATGTTAAATGTCTGTGACATTGTGTGTTTGGGTGGTGATGTCTGTCCTGTTGTCTCCACATGTGTATTGGCGATTTCCCTTTGTCCTGAGAGATAATTGGATTGCTCCTTGGGTGTCGCCAGGGAAGAGAGGAGGAAACCATGATGCATGGTGGGGATGTGTTGTATCTGTCCTGTGTCGCAGTCTCCCTTCTGATCCCAATGGGGCGTGAATGATTGGTTGCTGTACTTACATTGTATGTGTTGTAAATTACTGATTGGTTGTATTTTAAAACCCTGTGGGCAGTACTATGTTTGTGGTTTATGAATAAAAGAGGCTGTACTTGAAGTACAGTCAGTTCCTGTTTTGACCCTCAACACGGAGCCTCGTCTCGTTTTTGGGGGGATTCGCTGTATGCTGTTAGAGACTGATTGCTAGGAGTTTAAGCCACTTGGGTGCGTTTCCTATTCATCTCCTAGCAGCTATTCGTGAGGTTCCGTTCGGAGTTTGGAGCATTCCCTTGTATGCCGTTACAGTATGCAGCACCAAGACATTAGCAGCAGATTCTTTATGCGCAGTACCTAGTGAGCTGGATCAAACTTGTATTTGCAGCACATTCCACAGATATTTATCTGGATTGTGATCTGAGGAGCCACAGTCAAGTTCTGATGCTCTTATTAGGTACAGGGGTCAGCACTGGCATTGTTAACAGTCTGTGGCTGTGTACTACCATATGCAGCAAGCTATGACGCACTAAGTGTTCTGATACCACTCTAGTAAACACTATCCTTTTCAGCAATATTTTAAACAGAATAGCCTTCACTCCCCATGCATATCAACGAACTTTGGGTGCCCATAATCAGGGGCGGACTGGCAACTTATGGGGCCCTTGGGCAATAGGAGATTATGGGGCCCCTGTGTCTCAATGGGCCCCTATACAGTGATAACTCTCTGAGTACAGATAATGTAGTAGATGCCCCCTGCAGTCCTATGTAACAACACAGATAGCACAGTGATGGCTATATGAGTACAGAAAATGTAGGAGTTTTACCTGCAGTCCTATGTAAAAACACAAATAACACTAGTGTAGATCAAGTGGTAGTGTTGCCTACGTCCTTAGTGTGCCTCCCTGTGCCTCTCCCATGGACTCCATGCTGGTGGCGCTGCCTCCTCTTCCATCTTCTTTTTCTTGACCCGCACAGAACGTCCTGATGCAGCTGCGTCAAGACATAGGAACACTGTGAGCATGGTGATGGTGACAGACACAGGGAGACACACACACACAGGCACCGACCGACACACACACGCACGGACAGAGACACACACACATAGGGACAGACACACACACACAGGGACAGAAACACAGCTAGGCCTCACCACACTCCAGCCAGGGTCCTCTCTGTACAGGAACACACAGGGTCACTAGTGGGGTGGGGGGAGGGGCGCTTTTTATGGCGCATCACTTTAGTATTTGTTAATCACACCCAGATGTAGCAGAGCTGTGTTTGTAATTTGAGCATTAGGATATACAAGATAGTAAGCGGGTTCCCTGCACAATCCAACCCTAAGTACAGTATCTTGGAAGAGTCAGCCCTATGGCCTGATGATAGTGACAGTGTGTCCCATCATTAATCAACCCTTCCAGTGCTGGCAGCCCAGCAACAATGCCTTCATGTCAATGCAGAAAACAGAACAGTGATCCATCATCATCCAGAATGCTGCTGCCTGGCTTACATAAGGGCAGCAGCCTGTCCTCAGCAATTTCCTCTTTATCTGCAATCAATGGAAATGGAGGGTAAACAGTGAGCTGCAGATAGAGGTAAGTGGCCTAATCACATCCACAAACCCTACTAGCCTGGGGGGTAATGAGGACACAGATAGGGAATTGAAATGAGAGACATCATACAGCAGGGATCCCATATGGATGGTGGAGACACAGGGGCTGAGAACTCTGCACAGACATAAAGGGCATTGTGTGGGAGGGAAGAGGTCATCCAGAAGACAATCCAGGGGCAAGTCAGGATACATGCAGGAGGACATCTATGTACTCATTGACTCCTGCAGCAGCACCAATAGTGGGACCCTTCTGAGGTCCGCAGCAGCACCAGCACAATATCCTCCTGAAGTCAGCAGTAGCATCAGCAGAGGAACCCTCATGAGATCACCTTCAATCTTCCCATACTCCTGCAGCAGCACCAGCAGAAGGACCCTCCTGATAGCCTGTGTTTGTGCGTCCGTAGGGATGCAGCGAGAGAGCAGCGCAGGCACGGCACGTATGAGGAGGCAGGCCCACCATGGTGACAGTTGCATCTAGGCAGCACAACGAGCGTGGGTAACGGAGGCACCATAGCAAGTGAAGCGCTGGAGCTGAATACGCCGCCCTGCACTAATCATTAACTGTCTGTAATCCCAGGTGCGCACAGAGGATTTCCCCAGCTCCCTAATGGGCCATGCCCGAGTGCCCGAATGGTCAGTCTGCCCCTGCCCATAATCCTTTTGTAAGTTTACCCTTTGTCCCTCCTTGTACTACTTTTGGTAGGTTCTAACCACTGTTTGATGGAACAACGTAAAAGACCTGCAGCTTTGGAGATACTTTGACCAAGTTATTTACAATTACAAATGTAGCCCTTGTCACAATAACTTAGATCCATAGATTGCCCAATTCTCTTCATTGAAGTCGAAGAACTGACTGTTCAAATGCTGTCTAATATATTCCATCTCTTTCCAGCTGTCACTATCATAATCTCTGCTGTTCAAAATCCTTGTCAGTTATGGCTAACCATCATGGCTGATTGGTGTAGAACATCACCTTCCTCACAAAACCTTAGTCCTTTAGTTGGCCATTTAAAGGGAGCCAGTTTGTCTGTTAAAAGGTGGAGAACTGGGACTTCAAAAACATAGACCCTTTGCCATTGAGAGATGTTGTAATGGCTCTCTTTCTGATACTGTCATTAATGCTAGAAAACTATAAGGCCTCTTTCACACTTCAGTGTTTAGTCAGTGATTTCCATCAGTGATTTGTGAGCCAAAACCAGGTGCAACTCTAAACACAGAACAGGAGCAGATCTTTCCCTTCTACCTCATGTCTGTGGAGGCTCCACTTCTGGTTTTGGCTCACAAATCACTGATAGAAATCACTGACCAAACACTGAAGTGTGAAAGAGGCCTAAGTCAGTAAAAGGGGTTCCTGTCAACTCCAAAGTGACAAGGTGTAAGTTAACCAGATATCAAAGCACATATCTACTGTGTATCATATGTAATGGAATTGAGAAACAATGTGTCAGACAGAGCTCATTGTGGGACAGCTCGTAATGTGCGTTGTGGTGTGTAGCACCAATTTTTCCTTTTTCAATTTTCAGCATTTGGAGACCTGATGTGAAAACAACTTCTCTGCAAGTGTCCATCTGTCAACATGATATCTTTTCACCAGAGGAAAGTAACTTCATCCAGTACTAGCACAGAAATAAACTGTAGTACAACCTTGGTGGTATTTCTGGTGGTGGTGGTGGGGGTAAAAATATAGAAGCCACAAGCTCAAGTATATCATTCTGCTGCAGTTTGCATTTTTGGGATGCATGCTGCTCCATTTCCTACGGTAGATTTAAGAACTTATTTAGATAGTTTACTTTTAACAGGTTGCACAGGATATGGGATGACAGTAACTGTACATTTACATTTGAAATATCTTTACTCCTCTCTATAAATCTATTTTAATAGTAAAAGTATGTTTGATTGGAATTTTTGCACCAGCATTTAAATTATCACATGAATGTATCTTGATAATGAGACCTTCAATCAACAGACTCTCTAGTATAATTAAAATCACTTTCAAAATGCAATTTTTGATTGTTATAAAGCAATTGAACAAATACAATTACATTTCACAGACACGTTGAAATACAGGGCAGGTAAAACTTCATCATTTATAAAACTTTTACAGAAAATAACCGGCAGCTCTTTGTAGTCCTCTGCAAGATGTTTCAAATACAAAGTAAAATTCAATAGAATTGTGCTAATAAAATTGAAATGTTACTAGCTTTTTTTTAATGATACGGCTAGGTATTCGATGAGTATAGAGAAATAAAACTCGGCTACTAAATAGACAAAAGATTTAATACCAGGTTAAATTGTAAAGTTAGATGCAATGGCACTTTAAGGAGAACTATTTTTATTATCTGGCAGTTCATTTGACTGGTTGTTTGTCTCTTTTTTATTTTAATATTTTTTTTGCTGTTTTTTTTAATTCAAAGTTTTTTTTTATTTTCCAATTATTTAACGCGTTAACAAGTGAACATTGTAACACGGTACTTTGTCTCTTTTTAATGGCTGTAAACCTTTGACTTAGGAAGTAATCAGCCGCTGTAAGAATATGGGCATGTAAACACATACTACCAGATTTATCATTAGCTCAAGTCAAAATAATGGAGTGAAAAAGTTGCAAAGTTTTACGCAATCGCTAAAACTGCGCAAAAATTTGTGACTTTTATTGGCTTTGCCCTATGCTCGCCAGTTTTCTGAAAGTAAATTAATCTCTAGACAGATTTACTATTGAGACAATTTAAAAAGTCACAAAGAATTGTGCAATTTCACTCCAGTGAGGACTATGCTTATCTTATGCGACTTTTTAATAGAACATGCAACATTTTTGTAAAGACGTGAGACTTTTGTAAAGCCGCTTACTAAAGGATAAACTGCTACCGACAAACCACATTTATCACAGTATTTTTAAAAGACCATTAATAAATCTGACTTAGCCACAAGTGACTTTGGACATATGTAAAAGTGGAGTAAGATGTAAGTGTAATGATAAATCTGGCCCATAGTAGTAATTTATTTCAACTCAGTGACAACAAATCCTGTATCACTTTACAGTTGGGATAGTAACAAACAAAAAAACTGACAAGTTATCAAAACAAATGAACAGACAATGAGAGAAAAAGAAAGGGTTTCCTGCTCTTAAAAGCTTGCAGACTATTGTAGATAGAATAGGAGGAGAGACAAATAGTTATAAGCTCTGAACAAACTAGACTGAATAAACAGGAATCAAATTATTCCAATACTTGGTACAGAGCGACATTTGAAAATTGTTCAAATATCACAAAAGTGTAGCCAGAGTTTAGCACAGGGTTGGCAAAAAGCACATCTAACTGACTAAGGGAGCAGCCAACGTCAGGCTTCACCTATATGCTGTCTATAGGCTGAATAAGCCTATAGAGGTGAAATATGCATCGAGTTGTCAGCGCTAAAGGCTCTATTTGGTTATAATTATCATGTCTCAGGGTATGTAAAAGCGACTTATGAGCACTGTTATGTTTATTCAGTTATGTTTTTTTTTTATTACGTGGACACACATTTATACTATTTAGGACTTATTTTTTACTATATATAATTGTGCTTCTCCCAACTGTGACATGTGCAATAAATAGAAAGGTATAACGCCAATCACAAATTATAACATGTGTAATAAATAGAAAGGTATAAAACTAGTGTTGATCAAGCACTATAATGCTCGGGTGCTCGGTAGAATGGAGGTCAATGGGAGTACCTGAGCATTAAACCAGGCACCCCCTGCTCTGAAGAGGGGAGGGTGCCTGGTTCATAGGAAAAGGTCAGAAATTGATGGAAACACCACCGAAATGGTTCGGAAACAGCATGGGGAGGATGCCTTGATGCATCTTGGACTCCTGGTCGTTGCTGGGAACGATGTTGTCCGAGTAGTACGCCACTTTTACAGGCTGACAATAATACACACAAAACTGAAGATAAAATCAATTTTAAAGAAAAAAATGGTTAGGAAACATTCGTTCCTGTATATTTACTTGTATATAAAGTACAAGTCTTGCCAAAAATTTCATGGAAGAGGCACTCTGATAAGACCTGTATATCACATAAAGGAGGGCCTCATTCACATTGTGGTACAATTGTTCAGGTAGTGGGACTCCTACACTCATAAAGCCTATGGACTAAGTAAAAGGGCTGCCAAAAATTACAAGGAACCAGCACTCCAATACACCCTTTGTTACACATAAAGGAGGGCATCAAAAACAGCCTTGAAAAATTATGATTGATGGCCTGCTGTTGACCGTCAAAAACATTTGGAGCAAGGGCCTGCTGATCTGACCATCTAAAACATTATGGGCGAGGACCTGCTGCCGTTTTTGGCACTTTAGATAACCTGAGCGAACCACGGTGACCTTAGGTAACGGGGAATCGGGGTTTGATTCCAGAGAGGGAGCTTGAGAAACAGCTACGACTACCACTTCCAGACAAGGCAGCATGCGCACAAAATTACCTATTAGGTATAATTAGATGAGGGCCTGCAGGTGAGCTGACCCTGTATAAGATTGTAGGTAAGGACCTCCAGGTGAGCTGTACCTGTAAAAGAATGTAGGTGAGCTGACCCTCTAAAAAATTATATGTGAGGGTCTGCAAGTGAGTTGACCATGTAAAACATTATATGCGAGGGCCTGCAGGTGAGCTGACCCTGTAAAAGATTTTATGTGCGGGTCCTGCTGGTGAGATGACCCTATAAAAGATTATATGCGAGGGCCTGCTGGTGAGTTGACCCTGTAAAATATTTTAGGTGCGGGCCTGCTGGTGAGCTGACCCTGTAAAACATTATATACGAGGTCCTGCTAGTCAGCTGACCCTGTAAAACAATTTAGGTGTGGGCTTGCTAATACGCTGACCCACTAAAAAATTATATGCGAGGGCCTGCTGGTCAGCTGACCCTGTAAAACATTTTAGGTTCAGGCTTGCTAATGAGCTGACGCTCTAAAAAATTGTATGCAAGGGCCTGCTGGTGAGCTAACCCTGGAAAACATTGTAGGTGAGGGCCTGCTTGTGAGCTGACCCTCTATAATATTATATGCGAGGGCCTGCAGCTGGGCTGACCCTGTAACACATGATATGCAGGACCGGCGCTTCCATAGAGGCAAAGGGGGCAATTGCCCCCGGGCCCCCGAGTCCTTAGGGGCCCCCCACGCCGGCCCGCAACTAACTTTAGGCAAGGCCGGCGCTTCAATAGAGGCAAGGGGGGCTCTGTCTCTCTCCCCTGTGCTGCTGCTGCCGCCGTCTCCGCCAGTAAGAAGATAGATGGGAGGAGGAGGGGAGGGGCTGTGGCCACTGTGCCACCAATGAAGAAAACTGACCTGTAATACAAATACAGGAGGCGTGTGCTGGAATCAAATAGCCGGAACCCGACCTCTATGACAGGGAGCGGCACCTGAGGGGTTAACTGCCGCTGATCGCAGCCCCCTATCATAGAGGTCGGGTGCTGGCTATTTCATTCCGGCACTCGCCTCCTGTATTTGTATTAACACGTCAGTTATCTTCATTGGTGGCGCAGTGCGCCCCCCCAACACCCCAGTATAATAAACATTGAGTGCGCCCCCCCTAGTATAATAAACATTGAGTGCGCCCCCCCAGTATAATAAACATTGAGTGCGCCCCCCAGTATAATAAACATTGAGTGCGCCCCCCCAGTATAGTTGGTGGCGCAGTGGGAAGTGCCAATGAGGGTTAAAAAAATAAATAAAAAATTAACTTACCTCCACCAATTGATCGCGCAGCTGCCGGTCTCCTGTTCTTTCTTCAGGACCTGTGGTGACGTCACTCAGCTAATCACATGGTCCATTACCATGGTGATGGATCATATGATGTACCATGTGATGACCACAGTGATGTCACCACAGGTCCTTTGACAAGTCCTAAAGAAAGAACAGGAGACTGGCATCTACGTGATCAATTGGAGGAGGTGAGTTAATTTGTATTTATTTTTTTAACCCTCATTGGCACTGCCCATTGCACCACCAATGTTTATTATACTGGGGGGGGGGGGCGCTCTCAATGTTTATTATACTGGGGGGGCGCACTCAATGTTTATTATACTGGGGGGGCGCACTCAATGTTTATTATACTGGGGGGGCGCACTCAATGTTTATTATACTGGGGGGCGCACTCAATGTTTATTATACTGGGGGGCGCACTCAATGTTTATTATACTGGGGGGCGCACTCAATGTTTATTATACTGGGGGGCGCACTCAATGTTTATTAAACTGGGGGGGCACACTCAATGTTTATTATACTGGGGGGGGCGCACTGCGCCACCAATGTTTATTATACTGGGGGGGGGGCGCACTGCGCCACCAATGTTTATTATACTGGGGGGGGCGCACTACGCCACCAATGTTTATTATACTGGGGTATATATAATGTTTATTATATTGACCTTCTACTTAGCATTCTGTATTAAAGAATGCTATTATTTTCCCTTATAACCATGTTATAAGGGAAAATAACACAGTGAATAGACTTTCATCTTAGCAACCAAGCGTGAAAATCGCACCGCATCCGCACTTGCTTGCAGATACAATGCGATTTTAACGCAGCCCCATTAACTTCTATGGGGCCTGCGTTGCATGAAAATGCACAACATAGAGCATGTTGCGATTTTCACGCAACGCACAAGTGATGCGTGAAAATCACTGCTCATCTGCACAGCCCCATAGAAGTGAATGGGTCCAGATTCAGTGTGGGTGCAATGCGTTCACCTCACGCATTGCACCCGCGCAGAAATATCACCCATGTGAAAGGGGCCTAAGGGTGAATAGGACAAGGGTTCCAGCCCCTAAGGGGGCTAATAGTAAGTAAAAATAAAACACAAACACTAAGGCTACTTTCACACTTGCGGTAGTGTGATCAGGCAAGCAGTTCCGTCGTCGGTACTGCCTGCCAGATCCGCCGATCTTGATGTGACTGAAAGCATTTATGAGATGCATCCGGATGCGGATCCATCTCACAAATGCATTGCAAGAATGAATCCATCTCTCCGCTTGTCATGCATACAGACGGATCCGTCTTGTATCTTTTTACACATTTTTACCGGCATGCGCAGACCGGAAGGACGGATCCTGCATTCCGGTATTTTGAATGCCGGATCTGGCACTAATATGTTCCTACGTTCAGTTTTTTTCGCCGGAGATAAAACTGTAGCATGCTGCGGTTTTATCTTTTGCCTGATCAGTCAAAATGACTGAACTGAAGACATCCTGATGGATTTCTCTCCATTCAGAATGCATAGGGATATGACGGATCAGTTCTTTTCCAGTATAGAGCCACTGTGACGGAACTATATCCCGAAAAAGAAAAACGCTGCTGTGAAAGTACTCTAAAATATTAAGTTTAAATCCCTTCTTTCCCAATTTTACATATAAAAAAATATATACAATAAATAAACATATTACATAGCGCTGCGTCCGAAAAGTCCAAACTATGAAATTATTAAAAAATATCTCCTATGCAGTGAGCATTCGCCATTTTTTAGTCACCTTGTCACCCAAAAAAATAGGATAGGACTAGGGATGAGCGAACTCGAACTGTATAGTTCGGGTTCGTACCGAATTTTGGGGTGTCCGTGACACGGACCCGAACCCGGACATTTTCGTAAAAGTCCGGGTTCGGGTTCGGTGTTCGTCGCTTTCTTCGCGCTTTTGTGACGCTTTCTTGGCGCTTTTTGAAAGGCTGCAAAGCAGCCAATCAACAAGCGTCATACTACTTGCCCCAAGAGGCCATCACAGCCATGCCTACTATTGGCATGGCTGTGATTGGCCAGAGCACCATGTGACCCAGCCTCTATTTAAGCTGGAGTCACATAGCGCCGCCCGTCACTCTGCTCTGATTAGCGTAGGGAGAGGTTGCGGCTGCGACAGTAGGGCGAGATTAGGCAGATTAACTCCTCCAAAGGACTTGATTAACTGATCGATCTGCAGCTGTGGATCATTGAGCTGCTGATCCTCAATTGCTCACTGTTTTTAGGCTGCCCAGACCGTTTGTCAGTCACATTTTTCTGGGGTGATCGGCGGCCATTTTGTGTCTTGTGGTGCGCCAGCACAAGCTGCGACCAAGTGCATTTAACCCTCAATGGTGTGGTTGTTTTTTGGCTAAAGCCTACATCAGGGTGAAGCTGTCACACCAAGTGCATTTAACCAGCAATAGTCTGTTCATTTTTTGGCCATATACAAAATCAGGGGCAAGCTGCGCCTGTCACCAAGTGCATTTAACCCTCAATGGTGTGGTTGTTTTTTGGCTAAAGCCTACATCAGGGTGAAGCTGTCACACCAAGTGCATTTAACCAGCAATAGTCTGTTCATTTTTTGGCCATATACTAAATCAGGGGCAAGCTGCGCCTGTCACCAAGTGCATTTAACCCTCAATGGTGTGGTTGTTTTTTGGCTAAAGCCTACATCAGGGTGAAGCTGTCACACCAAGTGCATTTAACCAGCAATAGTCTGTTTATTTTTTGGCCATATCCCAGTCTAATTCTGTCACTAAATACATACCGGTCACCCAGCGCCTAAATACTAGGCCTCAAATTTATATCCCGCTAAATCTGTCCTTAGTGCTGTAGCTGGGCGAGTTATTTAGTGTCCGTTCAAGCACATTTCTTGTTCTGGGTTGAAATACAATTCCCAATTTAGCAATTTCATAATTTAGTGGTTTCTGCTATATCAGAGCTATTTGAAATCTATCCCTAAAAGGGTATATAATATTCAAGGTGCACATTGGGTCATTCAGAATAACTTCACACACACCCGCTACTGTGTATTTCCAAGTCTAATTCTGGCACTAAACCCATACCTGTCACCCAGCGCCTAAATACTAGGCCTCAAATTTATATCCAGCTAAATCTGTCCCTAGTGCTGTAGCTGGGCGAGTTATTTAGTGTCCGTTCAAGCACATTTCTTGTTCTGGGTTGAAATACAATTCCCAATTTAGCAATTTCATAATTTAGTGGTTTCTGCTATATCAGAGCTATTTGAAATCTATCCCTAAAAGGGTATATAATATTCAAGGTGCACATTGGGTCATTCAGAATAACTTCACACACACCCGCTACTGTGTATTTCCAAGTCTAATTCTGGCACTAAACCCATACCTGTCACCCAGCGCCTAAATACTAGGCCTCAAATTTATATCCCGCTAAATCTGTCCTTAGTGCTGTAGCTGAGCGAGTTATTTAGTGTCCGTTCAAGCACATTTCTTGTTCTGGGTTGAAATACAATTCCCAATTTAGCAATTTCATAATTTAGTGGTTTCTGCTATATCAGAGCTATTTGAAATCTATCCCTAAAAGGGTATATAATATTCAAGGTGCACATTGGGTCATTCAGAATAACTTCACACACACCCGCTACTGTGTATTTCCAAGTCTAATTCTGGCACTAAACCCATACCTGTCACCCAGCGCCTAAATACTAGGCCTCAAATTTATATCCCGCTAAATCTGTCCTTAGTGCTGTAGCTGGGCGAGTTATTTAGTGTCCGTTCAAGCACATTTCTTGTTCTGGGTTGAAATACAATTCCCAATTTAGCAATTTCATAATTTAGTGGTTTCTGCTATATCAGAGCTATTTGAAATCTATCCCTAAAAGGGTATATAATATTCAAGGTGCACATTGGGTCATTCAGAATAACTTCACACACACCCGCTACTGTGTATTTCCAAGTCTAATTCTGGCACTAAACCCATACCTGTCACCCAGCGCCTAAATACTAGGCCTCAAATTTATATCCCACTAAATCTGTCCTTAGTGCTGTAGCTGGGCGAGTTATTTAGTGTCCGTTCAAGCACATTTCTTGTTCTGGGTTGAAATACAATTCCCAATTTAGCAATTTCATAATTTAGTGGTTTCTGCTATATCAGAGCTATTTGAAATCTATCCCTAAAAGGGTATATAATATTCAAGGTGCACATTGGGTCATTCAGAATAACTTCACACACACCCGCTACTGTGTATTTCCAAGTCTAATTCTGGCACTAAACCCATACCTGTCACCCAGCGCCTAAATACTAGGCCTCAAATTTATATCCAGCTAAATCTGTCCCTAGTGCTGTAGCTGGGCGAGTTATTTAGTGTCCGTTCAAGCACATTTCTTGTTCTGGGTTGAAATACAATTCCCAATTTAGCAATTTCATAATTTAGTGGTTTCTGCTATATCAGAGCTATTTGAAATCTATCCCTAAAAGGGTATATAATATTCAAGGTGCACATTGGGTCATTCAGAATAACTTCACACACACCCGCTACTGTGTATTTCCAAGTCTAATTCTGGCACTAAACCCATACCTGTCACCCAGCGCCTAAATACTAGGCCTCAAATTTATATCCCGCTAAATCTGTCCTTAGTGCTGTAGCTGGGCGAGTTATTTAGTGTCCGTTCAAGCACATTTCTTGTTCTGGGTTGAAATACAATTCCCAATTTAGCAATTTAATAATTTAGTGGTTTCTGCTATATCAGAGCTATTTGAAATCTATCCCTAAAAGGGTATATAATATTCAAGGTGCACATTGGGTCATTCAGAATAACTTCACACACACCCGCTACTGTGTATTTCCAAGTCTAATTCTGGCACTAAACCCATACCTGTCACCCAGCGCCTAAATACTAGGCCTCAAATTTATATCCCGCTAAATCTGTCCTTAGTGCTGTAGCTGGGCGAGTTATTTAGTGTCCGTTCAAGCACATTTCTTGTTCTGGGTTGAAATACAATTCCCAATTTAGCAATTTCATAATTTAGTGGTTTCTGCTATATCAGAGCTATTTGAAATCTATCCCTAAAAGGGTATATAATATTCAAGGTGCACATTGGGTCATTCAGAATAACTTCACACACACCCGCTACTGTGTATTTCCAAGTCTAATTCTGGCACTAAACCCATACCTGTCACCCAGCGCCTAAATACTAGGCCTCAAATTTATATCCCGCTAAATCTGTCCCTAGTGCTGTAGCTGGGCGAGTTATTTAGTGTCCGTTCAAGCACATTTCTTGTTCTGGGTTGAAATACAATTCCCAATTTAGCAATTTCATAATTTAGTGGTTTCTGCTATATCAGAGCTATTTGAAATCTATCCCTAAAAGGGTATATAATATTCAAGGTGCACATAGGGTCATTCAGAATAACTTCACACACCCGCTACTGTGCATTTCCAAATCTAATTCTGTCACTAAACCCATACCTGTCACCCAGCGCCTAAATACTAGGCCTCAAATTTATATCCCGCTAAATCTCTCGTTACCGCTGTCCTGTTGTGGCTGGGAAAGTTATTTAGTGTCCGTCAAAGCACATTTTTTGTTCTGGGTTGAAATACAATTCCCAATTTAGCAATTTCATAATTTAGTCGTTTCTGCTATATCAGAGCTATTTGAAATCTATCCCTAAAAGGGTAGATCATATTGAAGGTGCACATAGGGTCATTCAGAATAACTTCACACACACGCTTCTGTGCATTTCCAAGTCTAATTCTGTCACTAAATCCATACCGGTCACCCAGCGCCTAAATACTAGGCCTCAAATTTATATCCCACTGAATTTGAATACAATACATTGGGCCAAATAATATATTTGTTGTTGTGGTGAACCATAACAATGAGAAAAACATCTAGTAAGGGACGCGGACGTGGACATGGTCGTGGTGGTGTTAGTGGACCCTCTGGTGCTGGGAGAGGACGTGGCCGTTCTGCCACATCCACACGTCCTAGTGTACCAACTACCTCAGGTCCCAGTAGCCGCCAGAATTTACAGCGATATATGGTGGGGCCCAATGCCGTTCTAAGGATGGTAAGGCCTGAGCAGGTACAGGCATTAGTCAATTGGGTGGCCGACAGTGGATCCAGCACGTTCACATTATCTCCCACCCAGTCTTCTGCAGAAAGCGCACAGATGGCGCCTGAAAACCAACCCCATCAGTCTGTCACATCACCCCCATGCATACCAGGGAAACTGTCTCAGCCTCAAGTTATGCAGCAGTCTCTTATGCTGTTTGAAGACTCCGCTGGCAGGGTTTCCCAAGGGCATCCACCTAGCCCTTCCCCAGCGGTGAAAGACATAGAATGCACTGACGCACAACCACTTATGTTTCCTGATGATGAGGACATGGGAATACCACCTCAGCATGTCTCTGATGATGACGAAACACAGGTGCCAACTGCTGCGTCTTTCTGCAGTGTGCAGACTGAACAGGAGGTCAGGGATCAAGACTGGGTGGAAGACGATGCAGGGGACGATGAGGTCCTAGACCCCACATGGAATGAAGGTCGTGCCACTGACTTTCACAGTTCGGAGGAAGAGGCAGTGGTGAGACCGAGCCAACAGCGTAGCAAAAGAGGGAGCAGTGGGCAAAAGCAGAACACCCGCCGCCAAGAGACTCCGCCTGCTACTGACCGCCGCCATCTGGGACCGAGCACCCCAAAGGCAGCTTCAAGGAGTTCCCTGGCATGGCACTTCTTCAAACAATGTGCTGACGACAAGACCCGAGTGGTTTGCACGCTGTGCCATCAGAGCCTGAAGCGAGGCATTAACGTTCTGAACCTGAGCACAACCTGCATGACCAGGCACCTGCATGCAAAGCATGAACTGCAGTGGAGTAAACACCTTAAAACCAAGGAAGTCACTCAGGCTCCCCCTGCTACCTCTTCTGCTGCTGCCGCCTCGGCCTATTCTGCTGCTGCCGCCTCGGCCTCTTCCTCCGCCTCTGGAGGAACGTTGGCACCTGCCGCCCAGCAAACAGGGGATGTACCACCAACACCACCACCACCACCTCCGTCACCAAGCGTCTCAACCATGTCACACGCCAGCGTTCAGCTCTCCATCTCACAAACATTTGATAGAAAGCGTAAATTCCCACCTAGCCACCCTCGATCCCTGGCCCTGAATGCCAGCATTTCTAAACTACTGGCCTATGAAATGCTGTCATTTAGGCTGGTGGACACAGACAGCTTCAAACAGCTCATGTCGCTTGCTGTCCCACAGTATGTTGTTCCCAGCCGGCACTACTTCTCCAAGAGAGCCGTGCCTTCCCTGCACAACCAAGTATCCGATAAAATCAAGTGTGCACTGCGCAACGCCATCTGTGGCAAGGTCCACCTAACCACAGATACGTGGACCAGTAAGCACGGCCAGGGACGCTATATCTCCCTAACTGCACACTGGGTAAATGTAGTGGCAGCTGGGCCCCAGGCGGAGAGCTGTTTGGCGCACGTCCTTCCGCCGCCAAGGATCGCAGGGCAACATTCTTTGCCTCCTGTTGCCACCTCCTCCTTCTCGGCTTCCTCCTCCTCTTCTTCCACCTGCTCATCCAGTCAGCCACACACCTTCACCACCAACTTCAGCACAGCCCGGGGTAAACGTCAGCAGGCCATTCTGAAACTCATATGTTTGGGGGACAGGCCCCACACCGCACAGGAGTTGTGGCGGGGTATAGAACAACAGACCGACGAGTGGTTGCTGCCGGTGAGCCTCAAGCCCGGCCTGGTGGTGTGTGATAATGGGCGAAATCTCGTTGCAGCTCTGGGACTAGCCAATTTGACGCACATCCCTTGCTTGGCGCATGTGCTGAATTTGGTGGTGCAGAAGTTCATTCACAACTACCCCGACATGTCAGAGCTGCTGCATAAAGTGCGGGCCGTCTGTTCGCGCTTCCGGCGTTCACATCCTGCTGCTGCTCGCCTGTCTGCGCTACAGCGTAACTTCGGCCTTCCCGCTCACCGCCTCATATGCGACGTGCCCACCAGGTGGAACTCCACCTTGCACATGCTGGACAGACTGTGCGAGCAGCAGCAGGCCATAGTGGAGTTTCAGCTGCAGCACGCACGGGTCAGTCGCACTACAGAACAGCACCACTTCACCACCAATGACTGGGCCTCCATGCGAGACCTGTGTGCCCTGTTGCGCTGTTTCGAGTACTCCACCAACATGGCCAGTGGCGATGACACCGTTATCAGCGTTACAATACCACTTCTATGTCTCCTTGAGAAAACACTTAGGGCGATGATGGAAGAGGAGGTGGCCCAGGAGGAGGAGGAGGAGGAAGAGGGGTCATTTTTAGCACTTTCAGGCCAGTCTCTTCGAAGTGACTCAGAGGGAGGTTTTTGGCAACAGCAGAGGCCAGGTACAAATGTGGCCAGCCAGGGCCCACTACTGGAGGACGAGGAGGACGAGGATGAGGAGGAGGTGGAGGAGGATGAGGATGAAGCATGGTCACAGCGGGGTGGCACCCAACGCAGCTCGGGTCCATCACTGGTGCGTGGCTGGGGGGAAAGGCAGGACGATGACGATACGCCTCCCACAGAGGACAGCTTGTCCTTACCCCTGGGCAGCCTGGCACACATGAGCGACTACATGCTGCAGTGCCTGCGCAACGACAGCAGAGTTGCCCACATTTTAACCTGTGCGGACTACTGGGTTGCCACCCTGCTGGATCCACGCTACAAAGACAATGTGCCCACCTTACTTCCTGCACTGGAGCGTGATAGGAAGATGCGCGAGTACAAGCGCACGTTGGTAGACGCGCTACTGAGAGCATTCCCAAATGTCACAGGGGAACAAGTGGAAGCCCAAGGCCAAGGCAGAGGAGGAGCAAGAGGTCGCCAAGGCAGCTGTGTCACGGCCAGCTCCTCTGAGGGCAGGGTTAGCATGGCAGAGATGTGGAAAACTTTTGTCAACACGCCACAGCTAACTGCACCACCACCTGATACGCAACGTGTTAGCAGGAGGCAACATTTCACTAACATGGTGGAACAGTACGTGTGCACACCCCTCCACGTACTGACTGATGGTTCGGCCCCATTCAACTTCTGGGTCTCTAAATTGTCCACGTGGCCAGAGCTAGCCTTTTATGCCTTGGAGGTGCTGGCCTGCCCGGCAGCCAGCGTTTTGTCTGAACGTGTATTCAGCACGGCAGGGGGCGTCATTACAGACAAACGCAGCCGCCTGTCTACAGCCAATGTGGACAAGCTGACGTACATAAAAATGAACCAGGCATGGATCCCACAGGACCTGTCCGTCCCTTGTCCAGATTAGACATTAACTACCTCCCCATAACCATATATTATTGGACTCCAGGGCACTTCCTCATTCAATCCTATTTTTATTTTCATTTTACCATTATATTGCGAGGCTACCCAAAGTTGAATGAACCTCTCCTCTGCCTGTGTGCTAGGCCTAAATATATGCCAATGGACTGTTGCAGTGGTGGCTGACGTGAAGCCTCATTCTCTGCTATGACATGCAGACTGATTCTCTGCTGACATGAAGACAGATTCTCTGTTACGGGACCTCCCTCCTCTGCCTGGGTGCTGGGCCTAAATATATGCCAATGGACTGTTGCAGTGGTGGCTGACATGAAGCCTGATTCTCTGCTATGACATGCAGACTAATTCTCTGCTGACATGAAGCCAGATTGTCTGTTACGGGACCTCTCTCCTCTGCCTGGGTGCTGGGCCTAAATTTATGACAATGGACTGTTGCAGTGGTGGCTGACGTGAAGCCTGATTCTCTGCTATGACATGCAGACTGATTCTCTGCTGACATGAAGCCAGATTGTCTGTTACGGGACCTCTCTGCTCTGCCTGTGTGCTAGGCCTAAATATATGCCAATGGACTGTTGCAGTGGTGGCTGACGTGAAGCCTCATTCTCTGCTATGACATGCAGACTGATTCTCTGCTGACATGAAGCCAGATTGTCTGTTACGGGACCTCTCTGCTCTGCCTGTGTGCTAGGCCTAAATATATGCCAATGGACTGTTGCAGTGGTGGCTGACGTGAAGCCTGATTCTCTGCTATGACATGCAGACTGATTCTCTGCTGACATGAAGCCAGATTGTCTGTTACGGGACCTCTCTGCTCTGCCTGTGTGCTAGGCCTAAATATATGCCAATGGACTGTTGCAGTGGTGGGTGACGTGAAGCCTCATTCTCTGCTATGACATGCAGACTGATTCTCTGCTGACATGAAGACAGATTCTCTGTTACGGGACCTCCCTCCTCTGCCTGGGTGCTGGGCCTAAATATATGCCAATGGACTGTTGCAGTGGTGGCTGACATGAAGCCTGATTCTCTGCTATGACATGCAGACTAATTCTCTGCTGACATGAAGCCAGATTGTCTGTTACGGGACCTCTCTCCTCTGCCTGGGTGCTGGGCCTAAATTTATGACAATGGACTGTTGCAGTGGTGGCTGACGTGAAGCCTGATTCTCTGCTATGACATGCAGACTGATTCTCTGCTGACATGAAGCCAGATTGTCTGTTACGGGACCTCTCTGCTCTGCCTGTGTGCTAGGCCTAAATATATGCCAATGGACTGTTGCAGTGGTGGCTGACGTGAAGCCTCATTCTCTGCTATGACATGCAGACTGATTCTCTGCTGACATGAAGCCAGATTGTCTGTTACGGGACCTCTCTGCTCTGCCTGTGTGCTAGGCCTAAATATATGCCAATGGACTGTTGCAGTGGTGGGTGACGTGAAGCCTCATTCTCTGCTATGACATGCAGACTGATTCTCTGCTGACATGAAGCCAGATTCTCTGTTACGGGACCTCTCTCCTCTGCCTGTGTGTGTGCTGGGCCTAAATATATGCCAATGGACTGTTGCAGTGGTGGCTGACGTGAAGCCTGATTCTCTGCTATGACATGCAGACTGATTCTCTGCTGACATGAAGCCAGATTGTCTGTTACGGGACCTCTCTCCTCTGCCTGTGTGTGTGCTGGGCCTAAATATATGCCAATGGACTGTTGCAGTGGTGGCTGACGTGAAGCCTCATTCTCTGCTATGACATGCAGACTAATTCTCTGCTGACATGAAGACAGATTCTCTGTTACGGGACCTCTCTCCTCTGCCTGGGTGCCGGGGCCTAAATATCTGAGAATGGACTGTTCCAGTGGTGGGTGACGGGAAGCCAGATTCTCTGCTATGGAACCTCTCTCCAATTGATTTTGGTTAATTTTTATTTATTTAATTTTTATTTTAATTCATTTCCCTATCCACATTTGTTTGCAGGGGATTTACCTACATGTTGCTGCCTTTTGCAGCCCTCTAGCTCTTTCCTGGGCTGTTTTACAGCCTTTTTAGTGCCGAAAAGTTCGGGTCCCCATTGACTTCAATGGGGTTCGGGTTCGGGACGAAGTTCGGATCGGGTTCGGATCCCGAACCCGAACATTTCCGGGATGTTCGGCCGAACTTCTCGAACCCGAACATCCAGGTGTTCGCTCAACTCTAGATAGGACTGTTCAATTATGGGCCGAACGTTTCATAAAATGCGAAATGCACATGGCTTTTTTGCGTGGTATTGAGTATCGCAATACTTTTTTATGGTGACGAAAGCGAATCAAAATTTTGGTATTGAAACAACCCTACGCCGATCTGAAATTTTCATTCGGTTTCGATTCGGCGACTAAAAATTTTATTTTTTTGTCTGGAGCCCTGCTATCAAAGGCCGTCGCAGGCGGGCCCTGAGCCGTACACAGCGCGAAACACAGGCCGGAAGAGGCCTGCATCGCATCGTTGCCAAGGAAGGAAGTAAGTATAAGTGTTTATTTCCTTTTTTTTTTTTTTTTCTGTACAATACTGATGGCTACTGGCAAATGATAGGGGGGGCCCTATGGCTAGTGGCACATGATAGGGGGGGGGGGCCCTATGGCTAGTGGCACATGATAGGGGGCCGCCTATGGCTACTGGCACATGTTCATGGGGGGGTCACCTATGGCTACTGGCACATGATAGGGGGGCCCTATGGCTACTGGCACATGATAGGGGGCCCTATGGCTACTGGCACATGATAGGGGGCCCTATGGCTACTGGCACATTATAGGGGGCCCTATGGCTACTGGCACATGATAGGGGGGCCCTATGGCTACTGGCACATGATAGGGGGCCATATGGCTACTGGCACATGATAGGGGGGCCCTATGGCTACTGGCACATGATATGGGGGCCCTATGGCTACTGGCACATGATAGGGGGGGCGCCTATGGCTACTGGCACATGTTGATGGGGGGATGGGGGGCTCAGGCTACTGGCACATGATTAAGGGGCATCTATGAGGGCACATTTCACTGGCACATTATTGGGGGACATCTATGGGGGCACTTCTTACTGGCACATTATTGGGGGCACTATAGGGGCATCTACTGAGGCCACAAAGAACGGTTATTTTATATGGGGGCTCTGTATAGGGGCATTTTATACTGGGACACATTGTGATGGGTACTATGGGGAAGGGGGGAGAGGACTACTACGGGGGCACTAAGAAGGGGTATTTTATGCTTACAAATTATGGGGGACACTGAGGGCATCTACTGGCACACTATATATTGGGCATTTTATACTGGTACATTATGGGGGCACTAGGGGGGAGAGGAGCACTATGGGGGCATTTACTGGGGTCACTATATTGGGGTATTTTATACTGGCGCATTATGGAGGCACTATGGGGACATTAGCTCAACTAGGGGCATTACAGGGGGGTATTTTTTGCACTGACACATTATAAGGATAATTATTTCTACTGGGGGGGGCATTATGGTGGGCGTTATTACTCCCCCATGGTATGACCCCCTAGTAGCAGCACCAGCCTCTCCCTGCTCTGCTATCCCTCTGCCCCTTCTCCAAATCCTTATTATGAAATCTTTCTCATTAGGATAAAACACAGCATCAGCTCCGCCGAGCCCCCGGACAAAGTGTGGAAGTGGCGTCCGAGATCCCCAAGGGCCAAGCTAAGTAATTGTAAGTTTTCATATGAAATATGTTTATGTTATACACATATAGCCTACACTGTGCCACACAATATACAGTATACCGCTACACTGTGCCACACAATGTACAGTACACCTCTACACTGTGCCCCACAATATACAGTATACCGCTACACTGTGCCCCAAAATATACAGTTTCTTCTGTAAAAGTCATCAAGTGTCATGGGGGGCCCCCCTTATTGTTTTTCGCCCCAGGGCCCCATTTCACCTAGAACCGGCCCTGATGATATGCGAAGGGCATATATGCGAGGGCATTATATGCGACGAATAAGCATGTTGATATGATAGAAGAGGAGGAGGAGAAAAGGAAGATTCAACCATATACCCTTGTTTGTGGTGAAAGGGGTGCATGGGAATACAGTGTATTCAATACACCATAAAAGCCACATTTAAATTACCTTTATGTTAAGCTGCTATCCTCTGGTGGAGTAGAGAAGTCATGGTCAATCCAGGCCTTGTTTATTTTTATAAGAGTCAACCTGTCAGCATTTTCAGTTGACAGGCGGATACACTTATCTGTTATAATGCCACCAGCAGCACTAAATACCCCCTCAGACAAAATACTGGCGGCAGGGCAGGCCAGCACCTCCAAGGCATAGAGCACCAGTTTGTGCCACGTGTCCAGTTTGGACACCCAGTAGTTGTAAGGCACTGAGGGATCATTGAGGATGCTGACACTGTCTGCTATGTACGCCTTCACCATCTTCCAAAATTTTTCTCTTCTTGTGACAATAGGCCGCGCATCCGGGTAAGGGCGCTGGCGGGGTGTCATGAAACTGTCCCAGGCTTTAGAGAGTGTTGTCCTGCCTGTGTTGGAACTGCTATGTGTTCCGCTTGTCTACCCTCCTCGGTTGGCCAAGGAATTAGGCTACTTTCACACTTGCGTTTGGGGTTCCGCTTGTGAGATCTGTTTGAGGGCTCCGTTCATCCCCAATGCATTCTGAATGGATAAGGATCCGTTCAGAGGGCATCAGTTTGGCTCCGTTCCGCCTCCATTTCGCTCAGGAGGCGGACACCCAAAAGCAGCTTGCAGCATTTTGGTGTCCGCCTGGCCGTGCGGAGCCAAACGGATCCGTCCTGACTTACAATGTAGGTCAATGGGGACGGATCCGTTTGACGGTGACACAATATGGTGCAATTGCAAATGGATCCGTCCCCCATTGACTTTCAATGTAAAGTCAGGAGTCCTATTAATATACCATCGGATTGGAGTTTTCTCCAATCCGATGGTATATTTTAACTTGAACCGTCCCCATCACCATGGGAACGCCTCCATGTTAGAATATACCATCGTATTTGAGTTTGATCGTGAAAACTCAGATCCGACAGTATATTCTAACACAGAGGCGTTCCCATAGTGATGGGGACGCTTCAAGTTAGAATATACTAAGAACTGTGTACATAACTGCCCACTGGCACCACCTGATCTGCTGCCTGGCACCATCTGATCTCTTACAGGGGGCTGTGATCCGCACAATTAACCCCTCCCCCCTTGTATTAAAAGCATTGGTGGCCGCACTGGCCACCAATGCTTTTAATATGAGGGAGGGAGGGGGGCCGCAATGGCCACCAATGCTTTTAATACTGGGGAGGGAAAGGGGGGCTGAGATACGCACAATTAACCCCTCAGGTGCAGCACCTGAGGGGTTAAATGTGCGGATCACAGCCCCCTGTAAGAGATCGGGTGGTGCCAGGCAGCAGGGGGCAGTTATGTACACAGTTCTTCGTATATTCATGGGAACGCCTCTGTGTTAGAATATACTGTCGGATCTGAGTTTTCACGATCGTGAAAACTCAGATCTGAAAAAGCTGTTATGCAAACGGATCCGCACTGAACGGATACCATTGTTTGCATGTATAGGTGCAGATCCGTCTGTGCAGATACCAGACGGATCCGCACCTAACGCAAGTGTGAAAGTAGCCTTACGGACTCTGCCGCCAGCATTGTCAGATGGAAATTTTTGGAGCAATTTTTCAGCAAGGATCTTGTGGTATTGCACCGTTTTGCTCGTCCCCTCCACCAGAGGAATGAGATATGAGAAGTTCTCTTTGTAGCGTGGGTCGGGAATGGTTAACAACCAGTAATCAGTGTTGTCTAAAAGGCGTATAACGCGTGGGTCGCTGGAAAGGCAGCCTAACATGAAGTCAGCCATGTGTGCCAGAGTACCAACAGGCAAGACTTTACTGTCATCATCAGGAGGATCACTCTCAATCTCCTCATCCACTTCCTCCTCTTCTGCCCAAACACGCTGAACAGATGAAATTAAACTTCCACGGGTACTACCCTCTGTAGCGGAGGCAACGGTCTCCTGCTCCTCCTCCTCTTCATCGTCCAATTTGCGCTGAGAAGAAGAACTGAGGGTTGTCTGGCTATCACCCTGTGTAATGTCTTCCCCCATTTCCACCTCTTCCACATGCAAAGCGTCCACCAGAGGCTACTTTCACACCTGCGCTAGGTGCGGATCCGTCTGGTATCTGCACAGACGGATGCGCACCTATAAATGCAACCAATGGTATCCGTTCAGTACGGATCCGTCTGCATACACTTAGTCAAAAAAAGCCTCACAGAGGTCAGACATCTATGCCCACTCCTCGCTTGTGCATAGCAGAAGCTGACTGGAAAGGCAATGACCATGTTGAAGCTGGTATTCCACTACTGCCCTCTGCTGCTCACAAAGCCTGGCCAACATGTGGAACGTAGAGTTCCAGCACGTGCTCATGTCGCACAACAGCCGGGGAGCTTGATAAAGCTGTCAATGACTTGTGGAAATGTGCAGACACGAGGTGTACCTTTACCAGTAGCTCAGGCAAATTGGGGTAGGTTTTAAGAAACTGCTGAACCAGTAAGTTTAAGACATGGGCTAGGCATGGGATGTGTCTCAGTTTGCCGAGCTCCAAAGCCGCCACCAAGTCACGGCCATTATCAGACACAACCATGCCTGGTTCTAGGTTGAGTGGTGGTGTGCTATTTTTCACCTAAGCAGATGAGCTTAAGTACGGCATGTTGACACTTCCCCACTGCAGTGCTACACTGCTTCCAGCTACCGACTGAAGACTGACTGGTGCTGCACGCGGATAATTCAGAGGTGGAAGTGGAGAAAGAAAAGTGGTGGTTGGAGCCACTAACATAGGTGCTGGCGGAAACCCTGATCAACGTAGGGCCCGCAATCCTTGGCATTGGTAGCACTTGTGCCATCCCAGGGTACGACTCGCTCTCGGCCTCCACAACATTCACCCAGTGTGCCGTCAGGGAAATGTAGCGTCCCTGGCCGAATGCACTTGTCCATGTATCCGTGGTTAAGTGGACCTTTCCAGTAACTGCGTTGGTCAGGGCACGTGTGATGTTACAGGACACATGTTGGTGTAAGGCGGGCACGGCACACCTTGAAAAATAGTGGCGGCTTGGGACTGCGTAACGCAGGACGGCCGTCGACATCAGGCTGCGGAAGGCCTCAGTGTCCACAAGCCTAAATGGCAACATTTCCAGGGCCAATCTGCACATTTAGTGCTATGGTCTGTGGGTGGGTGGCTTGGTATTTGCGCTTGCGATCAAATGCCTGGGGTAAGGACATAGGGACGCTGCGCTGGGACACACAAGTGGGAGGCATCCGGGCCTACGTCTTGGACAGAGGATTGGTCAGCACGTAACACCAGGGAAGAGGAGGCAGTGGTGTGACCCGCAGACACATATTGTCGACCCAGGCGTTCGGCCCACTTATTAATGATGCTATGTAGCGGATCATGCTGGTAGTGGTGAGGTTGCTAGTGTTCACACCCCTGCTCATCTTTGTATGGCACAGGTTGCAAATTACAATTCTTTTGTCATCTGCACTTTCCTCAAAAAAGCGCCAGACTGCCTTCCCAGGTTGTGTCAGTGACTTCATCGTCCACGACCTCCTCTTCCACTTCCTCACTCTGCTCATCCTCCTAACTTGTTGACCTAACCACAACCTCAGTAATTGGCAACTGTGTCTCATCATCATCCACCTCATTAAACAGTAATTGCCATTCCCCACCATCATCTTCTTGTGACTGTGAATGCTCAAGAGTTTGGGAATCAGAGCACAAGATCTGTCCCTCTTCAATCATGCTTGGTGAGAGGGCCAAATCAAGGAATGGCAAGGAAAAAAGGTCCTCGGAATATCCGAGTGTGGGATCACTTGTTTGCCCAGACTCTATAGGAGGAAGGAGTATCAATATTGGACTTGGTGGAAGACAGGGTGGTGCTTGGACTGGAAGCATTATCTGCTGCTCTCCAACCGACCACCTGGTCGCACCGGTCTGACTTCAAGAGTGGTGTCCTGCTCCACCCTGCAAACTGGGACATGAAGCTAGGTATCGTGAATTTTTCTTGTGCTCTTGCAGCAGGTGCAGTTTCAACGTGCCCAGGGCCACGGCCTCTGCGTGCACTATCAGCATCACAGCCACTTCCACGTCCCTTACTGCTCGCCTTCTTCATTTTAAATGTGACATATGCTTGAAAGTATGTTACATGTACAGTAGCATAGGATTTGGAAGTGTAAAAAATTAAAAAAGGTATTTGGCATGTGGAACCGTCACACAGGAGATATCCCAAAGTTAATATCAATGCTGTCACCAGCGGCTAATAAAAAATTACAGGGAATGTCACAGGTATTTGGGATGAGGAAACGTTATACAGGAAAGGTACCACCATTAATGTTACTGTCCAAAGCGTCTACGTAAAAAGTACACTGTATGTCACAGATAACATGTACACATTTGCACACACTTTACACTGGAGATGTGGCACTGGTAATTTCACTGTCCGCAGCGGAAACCGTCTATTGCAAAAGTGCACTTGAAGCCACAGATATTTTTTTGATGCACACACTTTACACTGGTGATGTGGCGCAACTAATGTCACTGTCCTCAGAGGACACCGTCTATTGAAAAAATACACTGGATGTCACAGATATTTTTGGGATGTGCACACTTTACACTGTAGTTGTGGCGCAGCTAATGTCACTGTCCGCAGCAGACACTGTCTATCGAAAAAGTACATTGGATGTCACAGATATTTTTTTGGATGCGCACACTTTATACTGGAAATGTGGCACTGGTAATGTCACTGTCTGCAGCGGACACTGTCTATTGAAAAAGTACACTGGATGTCACAGAAATTTTTGGGATGCTCACACTTTAAACTGGAGATGTGGCGCAGCTAATCTCACTGTCCACAGTGGACACCGTCTATTGAAAAAGTACACTGGATGTCAGATATTTTAGGGATGCACACACTTTACATAGGAGATGTGGCACAGATGATTTAACTGTTCGCAGCGGACACCGTCTACGGAAAAAGTACACTGAATTTCACTGATATTTTAGGGATGCGCACAAGTTACACTGGAGATGTGGCACGGATAATTTAACACTCGGCAGCGGACACCGTCTGCGGAAAATGTACACTGGATGTCAGATATTTTTGGGATGTGCACACTTTATACTGGAAATGTGGCACTGGTAATGTCACTGTCCGCAGAGGACACAGTCTATTGAAAAAGTACACTGGATGTCACAGGTATTTTTTGAATGCTCACACTTTACACTGGAGATGTGGCACAGCTATTCTCACTGTCCACAGTGGACACCATCTACGGAAAAAGTACACTGGATGTCACAGATATTTTTTGGATGTGCACACCTAAAATTGGAGATTTGTCGCAACTAATGTCACTGTATGCAGCGGACAACATCTATTGAAAAAGTTCACTAGATGTCACAGATATTTTTTGGATGTGCACACGTTATACTGGAGATGTGGCACTAGTAATCTCACTGTCCGCTGTATATTGAAAAAGTACACTGGATGTCACAGATATTTTTGGATGCACACACTTTGAACTGGAGATGTGGCGCAGCTCATCTCACTGTCCGCAGTGGACACCGTCTATTAAAAAAGTACACTGGATGTCACAGATATTTTTTGGATGCACACACTTTACACAGGAGATGTGGCACGGAGGATTTAACTGTCCGCAGCGAACATCGTCTGCGGGAAAATTACACTGGATGTCACTGATATTTTAGGGATGCACACACTTTACACAGGAGATGTGGCGCGGATAATTTAACTGTACACAGCGCACAGTCTACGGAAAAAGTACACTGGATGTCACTGATATTTTAGGGATGTGCACACTTTACACAGGAGATATTGCACGGATAATTTAACTGTCCGCAGCAGGAACCGTCTATGGAAAAATTACACAGGATGTCACTGATATTTTAGGGATGTGCACACTTTACACAGGAGATGTGGCGCGGATAATTTAACTGTATGCAGTGGACATAGTTTACGGAAAAACTACACTGGATGTCACTGATATTTTAGGGATGCGCACACTTTACACTGGCGATATGGCGCAGTTAATGTCACTGTCTGCAGCGGACACCGTGTATTGAAAAAGTACACTGGATGTCACAGATATTTTTTGGATGCGCACACTTTACCCAAGAGATGTGGCACAGATGATTTAGGGTACTTTCACACTTGCGGCAGGACGAATCCGCCAGGCTGTTCACCCTGTCGCATCCGTCCTTCCGCTATTTTGCAGTGCCGCCGGACCGCCGCTCCGTCCCCATTGATTATAATAGGGATGAGGGCGGAGCAGTGCACGGCAGAACACGGCGAAAGGCCGCCGGACTAAAAGTCCTGCATGTCCGACTTTTTAGTCGGGCGGCCTCTCACTGCGAACTGCCGTACTGCTCCGGAGCTCCGCCTCGTTCCCATTATAGTCAATGGGGACTGAGCAGCTGTCCAGCGGCACGGCGAAATAGCGTAAGGACGGTACCGACAGGGTGAACAGCCTGTCGGATCCGTCCTGCTACAAGTGTGAAAGTACCCTTAACTGTCCACTGCGGACAACGTATACGGAAAAAGTACACGGAATGTCACTGATATTTTAGGGATGTGTACACTTTACACAGGAGATGTGGCACGGAAAATGTAACTATCCGCAGCGGACACCGTCTATTGAAAAAGTACACTGGATATCACAGATATTTTTGGGATGCGCACACTTTACACTGGAGATATGGCACTGGTAATGTCACTGTCCGCAGCGGACACCGTCTATTGAAAAAGTACACTGGATGTTATAGATATTTTTGGGATGCGCACACTTTACACTGGAGATGTGGTGCAGCGGACACCGTCTACGGTATCGTACACTGGATGTCACTGATATTTTAGGGATGCGCACACTTTACACCGGAGATGTGGCGCGGATGATTTATCTGTCAGCAGCGGACACCGTCTACGGAAAAATTACACTAGATGTCACTGATATTTTAGGGATGCACACACATTACACAGGAGATGTGGTGCGGATAATTTAACTGTATGCAGCGGAAACCATCTATGGAAAAATTACACTGGATGTCACTGATATTTTAGGGATGCCCACACTTTAAACAGGAGATATTGTGCGGATAATTTAACTGTCCGCAGGGGACACCGTGTACGGAAAAAGTACACTGGATGTCACTGATATTTTAGGGATGTGCACACTTTACACAGGAGATATTGCACGGATAATTTAACTGTCCGCAGCGGACACCATCTACAGAAAAAGTACACTGGATGTCACTGATATTTTAGGGATGCGCACACTTTACACAGGAGATGTGGCACGGATGGTTTAACTGTCTGCAGCGAACACCATTTACGGAAAAAGCACACTGGATGTCACAGATATTTTAGGGATGAGCAAACTTTACACAGGAGATGTGGCGCAGATAATTTGACTGTCTGCAGCGGCCTATTAGACGCTATTTAAAAATATATATTGCTGCTGTCACACACAATAGTCCTTAAAAGGACTTTTAGGTCTCTGAAAAGATTTTCTAATAAAAATCTTCCAATGACTCTCCCTACATTCTGTCCCTTTCTAGGCACAGCTCTCCCTAAGGCCTTATGCACACGACCGTTGTGTGCATCCGTGGCCGTTGTTTCGTTTTCCGTGATTTTCTGCGGATCCATTGACTTTTAATGGGTCCGTTGAAAACTTGGAAAATGCACCGTTGTTCATCAGCGGCCGTGATCCATGTTTCCTGTCGGTCAAAAAAATAGGACCTGTCCTATTTTTTTGACGGACAACGGTTCACGGACCCATTCAAGTCAATGGGTCCGTGAAAGAACACGGATGCACACAAGATTGGCATCCGCGTCCGTGATCCGTGGCCGTAGGTTACTTTCATACAGACGAATCCGAAGATCCGTCTGCATAAAAGCTTTTTCAGAGCTTTCGTGAAAACTCACATCCGACAGTATATTCTAACACAGAGGCGTTCCCATAGTGATGGGGACGCTTCTAGTTAGAATATACTACGAACTGTGTACATGACTGCCCCCTGCTGCCTGGCAGCACCCGATCTCTTACAGGGGGCTGTGATCCGTACAATTAACCCCTCAGGTGCTGCACCTCAGGGGTTAATTGTGCGTATCATAGCCCCCTGTAGCCTCCCCAGTTTTAATTTCATTGGTGACCAGTGCGACCCCCCCCTCCCTCTATTGTATTAACTCATTGGTGGCCAGTGTGTGGCCTCCCCCCCTCTATTGTATTAACTCATTGGTGGCCAGTGCGACCCCCCGGCCCTTTCCTCTATTGTATTAACTCATTGGTGGCCATTGTGCAGCCCCCACCGGCCCCCCCTCCCTCTCTCTATTTTATTAACTCATTGGTTGCCAGTGTGCGGCATCCCCCCGGCCCCCCTCCCTCCCTTGTATTAACTCATTGGTGGCCAGTGTGCGGCCCCCTCCCTCCCTCTATTGTATTAACTCATTGGTGGCCAGTGTGCGGCCTCCCGCCGGCCCCCCCTCCCTCCCTCTATTGTATTAACTCATTAGTGGCCAGTGTGCGGCCTCCCCCCGGCCCCCCCTCCCTCTATTGTATTAACTCATTGGTGGCCAGTGTGCGGCCTCCCCCCGCCCCCCCCATCATTGGTGGCAGCGGAGAGTTCCAATCGGAGTCCCAGTTTAATCGCTGGGGCTCCGATCGGTAACCATGGCAATCAGGATGCTACTGCAGTCCTGGTTGCCATGGTTACTTAGCAATATTAGAAGCATCATACTTACCTGCTGCGCTGTCTGTGACCTGCCGGGAGCTACTCCTACTGGTAAGTGACAGATCATTAAGCAATGCGCCGCACAGACCTGTCACTTACCAGTAGGAGGAGCTCCCGGCCAGTCACAGACAGAACAGCAGGTAAGTATAATGCTTCTAATATTGCTAAGTAACCATGGCAACCAGGACTGCAGTAGCGTCCTGGTTGCCATGGTTACCGATCGGAGCCCCAGCGATTAAACTGGGACTCCGATCGGAACTCTCCACTGCCACCAATGATGGGGGGAGGGGGGGCTGGGGGGGCTGCACACTGGCCACCAATGAGTTAATACTTTGTACAATAGAGGAAGGGAGGGGGGGCCGCACACTGGCCACCAATGAGTTAAAACAATAGAGGGAGGGAGGGGGGTCGGGGGGGCCGCACACTGGTCACCAATGAGTTAATAGAATAGAGGGAGGGAGGGGGAGAGGGGAGGCCGCACACTGGCCACCAATGAGTTAATAGAATAGAGGGAGGGAGGGGGAGAGGGGGGGCCGCACACTGGCCACCAATGAGTTAATACAATAGAGGGATGGAGGGGGGGCCGGGGGGGCCGCACACTGGCCACCAATGAGTTAATACAATAGAGTGAGGGGGGGACCGCACACTGGCCACCAATGAGTTAATACAATAGAGGGAGGGAGGGGGGCCCCCTGCTGCCTGGCAGCCCCTGATTTCTTACAGGGGGCTATGATACGCACAATTAACCCCTGAGATGCGAGATCAGGGGCTGCCAGGCAGCAGGGGGCAGTCATGTACACAGTTCGTAGTATATTCTAACTTGAAGCGTCCCCATCACTATGGGAACGCCTCTGTGTTAGAATATACTGTCGGATATGAGTTTTCACAATGTAACTCAAATCCGATGGTATATTCTAACATAGAGGCGTTCCCATGGTGATGGGGACGCTTCAAGGTAAAATATACCATCGGATTGGAGAAAACTCTGATCCAATGGTATAATAGGGACTCCTGACTTTACATTGAAAGTCAAGGGGGGACAGATCCGTTTGCAATTGCACCATATTGTGTCAACGTCAAACGGATCCGTCCCCATTGACTTGCATTGTAAGTAACATAGTAACATAGTAACATAGTACATAAGGCCAAAAAAAGACATTTGTCCATCCAGTTCGACCTGTCATCCTGCAAGTTGATCCAGAGGAAGGCAAAAAAAAACCTGTGAGGTAGAAGCCAATTTTCCTCACTTTAGGGGAATAAAAATTCCTTCCCGACTCCAATCAGGCAATCAGAATAATCCCTGGATCAACGATATCTCTCTAGTAGCTATAGCCTGTAATATTATTACGCTCCAGAAATACATCCAGGCCCCTCTTGAATTCCTTTATTGTACACACCATCACCACCTCCTCAGGCAGAGAGTTCCATAGTCTCACTGCTCTTACCGTAAAGAATCATCTTCTATGTTTGTGTACAAACCTTCTTTCCTCCAGACGCATAGGATGTCCCCTCGTCACAGTCACCGTCCTGGGAATAAATAGATGACGGGATAGAGCTCTGTACTGACCCCTGATATATTTATACATATTAATTAGATCTCCTCTCAGTCGTCTTTTTTCTAAAGTGAATAACCCTAATTTTGATAATCTTTCAGGGTACTGTAGTTGCCCCATTCCAGTTATTACCTTAGTTGCCCTCCTCTGGACCCTCTCCAGCTCTGCTATGTCTGCTTTGTTCACTGGAGCCCAGAACTGTACACAGTACTCCATGTGTGGTCTGACTAATGATTTGTAAAGTGGTAGGACTATGTTCTCATCACGGGCATCTATGCCCCTTTTGATGCAACCCATTATCTTATTTGCCTTGGCAGCAGTCAAAACGATTTTTTCTTCATGTCCATGGATCCTCCAAAAATCAAGAAAGACCCACGGAAGAAAAAACGGACACGGATCACAGACCTACGGACCCCGTTTTTGCGTACCTTAAAAAAAAAAACGGTTGTGTGCATGAGGCCTAAGACTGAGCAATTTAGCGCATTCTGCGCTACAAACATATATTGCTGCTGTCACACACAATAGTCCTTATAAGAACTTTTGGGTCTGAAAAGTTTTTGTAATAAAAATCTTCCAATAACACTCCTTACACTTCCTATGCTCAGCTCTCCCTGACTAAGACTGAGCCGAACACGTGTGATCGGGTGCTTTATAGCACCTGATGACGCGTTCTGGCCAGCCAATCACTGTAATGCCAGTAGCCAACATGGCTACGGCATTACAGTGCGTGCCAGTAGCTTCCTGCATGTTTATTGGCTGAGTAGCAGCCAAGAAACGTGCAGGGAGGAGACTCGAGCACAGGTGTTCGGCCGAGCATGCTCGATCATCACTATATAAAATCAATTATAAGTTGGAAATGTTATGACTGGTATTATCCAGTTTAAAGGTTGGATTTTGATATAATCATATGTGATCTTACTACAGTAGTAAATGCTTTTATATATACTGTACATGCATATACAGTAGTACATGTATATGCTTTTACATGCACCAGCTATATTTCTGTATTATTTCTATCTAGCCTGCTCTTTTCTCTACTGGGATGTTATTTTATGAATTTTTGTGATATTCTATATTTAAAATAAATTGCTGTATTGATTATGAATTGGGAGTGCCATAGTTGTTTTGTAATTGAATCCTGAAAAAGCTGATGTAGAGGAAGACAAAAAAAAACATGAGGTACATGCAATTTTTCTTATTTTAGGGGAGAAAATTCCTTCCCAACCCCACCAACTCCCTCATCAATGAGCCATTTCCAGAAATCTGGTAAGTATAACCTGTAATAGTATTTTATTCAAAAATGCCTCCCTTTCTTTAGTAAGTTCACCATCACAACCTCCTCTGGCAGACAGTTCCATAGTCTCACTGCACTTACAGTAAAGAATCATTTTCTGTGTCTTCCTTTTCTTTAGGCCTCATGCACAAGGTCCGCAAAATGGGGATCCATTTCCGTTTTTGGTTCCGTTGTGTTTCCGTGTGTCTTCTGTTTTTTTTGGCGGACCGTAAAAAAAAAAAAGGAAGGATAAAAAGAAGTGTAATTTTAATATCTCCACCCAGGATACTGGTATATATGCTGGTCACCTGAGTTTGGTTTGGTGGCCATTTTCTGTAGTCTTTACAGGGTACAGAGGTTCGTTTGGTTGCTTGTCTTTGCTGTTTTACCATGACGGATGACTCGTATCGCACTGGCTTGTTTCTCGGCGATGGGGACAGCGATCCGTTTTGTTGGACGGGGAACCTTGTAGAAGGCGACGTTTTTGGGTCCATCCGATTGTTTCACACCGCTACCGGAAAGGACATTTTGATACCCTCTGCCAAGATCTTCGGCAGCATCCAGAGAAGTTTTTTTCCTTCTGTTGGATGTCAGTGTCTACATTTGATTGCTTGCTGTCGTCTCTACGTACTGTCCTTACCTTCATGGACACCAATATGAGGCGCAGCATTTCTCCAGAAGAAAGGCTCATTGTCACGTTGAGGTAAGCAGTATCTTACTTATAGTTTAAACAGTAATGTGCAGTGCTTCTGTCAGGAGGAACATGTTTCTGGAAATGGCTTGTGTCACACATGTGCTAATGTTTTCAGAAGTAACCTTTCTTTGTACTTAATGTTTTGCACTAATATATTACACTCTCTTTTTTTGTCTAAATCCCTGACACATAACATGGCAAGATTAAAGGTATTATTATTATTTTTTAATTAGGTTTCAAATTTGTGGTCCTCTAACGTCATCATCATGCAGAGTGTTCAAATCATCCTTGAAGTCGCCCATACCCTCTGCATGGAAATGGCATAAACACATTTGTTGGAACTTAGTTGTTGGAGTACTGCCCACACCCCAATTGCTGCTACTTTATTTAATTAATTCAATTTATATAAATTCGTGAATGGACATAGATTGTTTAAACACATGTCTCGTATACAACATTTTCAATGAATCATGTATGGGATGTTCCCTTTTATTTGCTGCTTCCTAATATGGTTTTTCTCTCTTTTTCCTACAGATTTCTTGCAAGTGTGAACTCTTTTGCATCCCTGCATTTTGAGTTTCTTTTGGGAACCTCAACAATTTCTCGGATTGTGCGTCACACTTGCCATGTCATCTGGCATCAACTCCGAGAGATGGTGATGCCACAGCCCAAGACTGACGATTGGGTTCATTCAGATCGGCGCAGTTTCCCAACTGAATTTGGGAAATGGATGGCAAGCACATCCGTGTGAAGAAGCCTCCTCACTCAGGGTCCCGATTCTTTAATTATAAGCAATATTTTTCGGTAGTGCTTATGGCTGTTGCTGACAGTAACTACTGGTTTATAATGGTTGATATTGGGGCCTATGGAAGCACAGCAGATGCTCGCATCTTTAGTGCTTCTAGAATGGGTGAGCGGCTTTGTGCCAACCAGCTTGCCCTGCCTGAGTCCAGAAGACTGCCCGGATCTGCTTGTCTGCCAGCTCCATTTGTCATCGTGGCGGATGAAGGGTTTGCATTGACTCCCCATGTTAGGCGGCCCTTTCCAAAGCATGGATTGGATGTCAGGAGGCGTATTTTCAACTACCAGTTGACTCGTTCCTGTCGGTATGTTGAGTGCGCTTTTGGAATACTCTCTAGCAAGTGGAGGGTGTTCTTGTCATCCATACAGATGGATCCGGAGAATGCTACCCTGGTGATTCAAGCTTGTGTTTTTCTACACAACTTCACCAGGATTAATGAGGCTTCCTCTTCTGTTGACATGGAAGATTTTCCTACGTCATCAGGTTTGGGTTTGGAAAGGACCCTGCATAGACGACCTGGGACTGCAGGCAGTTCGGTAACTCTATGCAGACTACTTTTACAGCCCAGGGGGGTCCTTGCCATGGCAGAGGGATGCTATTCGTGGCAGTTTTTGAAATCTTCTGGGCTCTTTAGCTTTTTATTATTTTGCAGATAGATTATGTAAATTTATTGTGGTAGTTGAGTGTAGGGACTCGCAAGAGAATGAGGACCCTTGACGTGGGCTTGTGGGCTGAGGTTTTTTGGCCATCACATAGTTAAAAGTAAATATCAATACTAATGATGTTTTCCACAAAATGTCAACAACATTAACATCGTTAGTATTTAGCATAATGGTCCAAAAAATCTTCTAATACCTCATGTTCATATTACCCAAATACAGATTATGTTCCTCAAAATAAAAAAAATTGTACATTGGGAACTGGTTTGCGTGTATATGTGTTTATGAAATGTGTTGAAAAACTGTAAAAGTTTGCTGTATTTTAAAAATTAACACAAGCCAATTTAAATTATGAAATCAAAATTTTCATTTAGAAACATGTAATGAAATAAAGGATACACAAACAAGAACAATAAAAAAAAAATCACATTTTCTGAGCATCTGACATTAAATATCAAAAAGGTCTAGTGTAAACGAGCCATGACCATAGGATGATTGTGGCCGGACATGGCCAGGATCAGTGGCCCCAGTTGGAAAAATTTGTTGGTAAGTAGGTGATGTCGGGTCTTGGGACTGTTGGTAAGTTGGTTGGGGGGGGAAAGATGGCCCTTGAGGTCGGTGTGGAGGCTGGTGGTAGCGGCATCCATGCTGCTGTGGGGGGATATTCAAGATCTGCTAGCGCAGATCATTAATTTGGGAGAGAATGTCTCCCTGGTAAGGGGAGGCATACATTTTAAGAACAAGGGTCATTGAAGCCATACATTCGTGATGCCCATTACTGGGCACTAGCTTCAATAAAGGAGCAAGGCCCCTCAGCATTGACTCCTCAATGCCATCACTCCTCATTTTATATAGTTGAACTTTGAAGACTCCATGTTGAGGTTTATAGGCAAACATTAAAACTATGTAAATGACAATTACAGTACAGAAGAGGTACCAAATCCTAAAACCACCATAATAAAATGAGCGTGTATGTTCCACAAATTATTATACAGCACATGGTACTGTACTGCAGGTGTGGGTATACTAATGTACAATAAGTTCAGGAAGGAGGAGGTTAGTCGTGCAAGCCATTTGGACTAAAATTCTTTATAATATGAGATGGTGACAACTATAGGATGCTCAATTACAAAAGGGACACGTGTCACAAAATAAAAAGTGCACATACAGGTTTTAGACATGACTACTGCTTGCTGGAGCAAAGGGAGGGTAAGCCATTTAATGAAAAAAATGATGGGGTATGGTATTTAGTACACAACTGTTCCCAAAACCATATACAGGTTTATGCAAAATAAAGCTGGCCCACAAAATATACATCCTTCTGACCTCATGGAATTTATAGCTACATCATTTTAGGGACAGACAGGGCAAGGACAGTACAACAACATTGCTATCACTTACCTAAAGCTGCACGGCCTCGGCCATCTGCTTGGGACCATTCGGCCCGCCTCATGCTACAGGCCACTTGCTCCCAAGCCGACTCCTTGCGAACTCGGTCCTGATAAATATTGGACCGGGCTCCCATAGTTCGGGCCTATCCTGCACCAAACAAATCAGTTTCTCCACATTCCAGCGGGGCATCTTAGTTGGTAAGAAATATACTAGCAAGCCACTCACTGCCACACCACACTAGTGATTTGCACCACAAGTGCCTAGCAATTAGCATAACCTGTGACCTTGAACTTCCTGTATCTTATTTTTTTTATTTTATTGGCACAAATTCTGGCAGACAGTTTTGCCATGGCAAATGATAGAAATACAACGGATGTGAACGTGGATGACAATCGGATGTGCCTCCGCATTTTTTAGCGGTCTCATTGACTTGAATGGGTCCGCTAACCGTTTTTACAAGACAAGAATAGGACAGGTTATATTTTTTGGACGGACTGGAACCATGGACCACGGACACTAATGGAAAACGGTGGACTATCTGCATTTTCAATGGCTCCATAGAAATGAATGGGTCCGCATCTGAAGCGCTAAAATCGGCGGAGCGGACGTGGAAACAAACAACGGTCATGTGCATGAGGCCTTAGATGTAGGGGATGCCTCCTTGTCACAGTCCTGAGTATAAATAGATCATGCAACAGATCTCTGTATTGGCCTTTGATATAGTTGTATATTGTTATGAGATCACCCCTCAATCATCTTTTTTCTAAACTACATAGATAACCCTAATTTTGATACTCTTTCTGGGTACGGAACGTGCAGGAGGCCTAAGATAGCAGCGAATAGCGCAATCTGACACTGAAATACCTTGACTTTGGAGTTCACCTCTAATCTTTTGGAAGTTGTTATAGGCTCACTTCTGAATAATACAGGTCCTTCTCAAAAAATTAGCATATTGTGATAAAGTTCATTATTTTCTGTAATGTACTGATAAACATTAGACTTTCATATATTTTAGATTCATTACACACCAACTGAAGTAGTTCAAGCCTTTTATTGTTTTAATATTGATGATTTTGGCATACAGCTCATGAAAACCCAAATTTCCTATCTCATAAAATTAGCATATTTCATCCGACCAATAAAAGAAAAGTGTTTTTAATACAAAAAAAGTCAACCTTCAAATAATTATGTTCAGTTATGCACTCAATACTTGGTCGGCAATCCTTTTGCAGAAATGACTGCTTCAATGCGGCGTGGCATGGAGGCAATCAGCCTGTGGCACTGCTGAGGTGTTATGGAGGCCCAGGATGCTTCGATAGCGGCCTTAAGCTCATCCAGAGTGTTGGGTCTTGCGTCTCTCAACTTTCTCTTCCCAATATCCCACAGATTCTCTATGGGGTTCAGGTCAGGAGAGTTGGCAGACCAATTGAGCACAGTAATACCATGGTCAGTAAACCATTTACCAGGGGTTTTGGCACTGTGAGCAGGTGCCAGGTCGTGCTGAAAAATTAAATCTTCATCTCCATAAAGCTTTTCAGCAGATGGAAGCATGAAGTGCTCCAAAATCTCCTGATAGCTAGCTGCATTGACCCTGCCCTTGATAAAACACAGTGGACCAACACCAGCAGCTGACATGGCACCCCAGACCATCACTGACTGTGGGTACTTGACACTGGACTGCAGGCATTTTGGCATTTTTCTCTCCCCACTCTTCCTCCAGACTCTGGCACCTTGATTTCCGAATGACATGCAAAATTTGCTTTCATCCGAAAAAAGTACTTTGGACCACTGAGCAACAGTCCAGTGCTGCTTCTCTGTAGCCCAGGTCAGGCGCTTCTGCCGCTGTTTCTGGTTCAAAAGTGGCTTGACCTGGGCAATGCAGCACCTGTAGCCCATTTCCTGCACACGCCTGTACACGGTGGCTCTGGATGTTTCTACTCCAGACTCAGTCCACTGCTTCCGCAGGTCCCCCAAGGTCTGGAATCGGTCCTTCTCCACAATCTTCCTCAGGGTCCGGTCACCTCTTCTCGTTGTGCAGCGTTTTCTGCCACACTTTTTCCTTCCCACAGACTTCCCACTGAGGTGCCTTGATACAGCACTCTGGGAACAGCCTATTCGTTCAGAAATTTCTTTCTGTGTCTTACCCTCTTGCTTGAGGGTGTCAGTGATGGCCTTCTGGACAGCAGTCAGGTCGGCAGTCTTACCCATGATTGCGGTTTTGAGTAATGAACCAGGCTGGGAGTTTTTAAAAGCCTCAGGAATCTTTTGCAGGTGTTTAGAGTTAATTAGTTGATTCAGATGATTAGGTTAATAGCTCGTTTAGAGAACCTTTTCATGATATGCTAATTTTTTGAGATAGGAATTTGGGGTTTTCATGAGCTGTATGCCAAAATCATCAATATTAAAACAATAAAAGGCTTTAACTACTTCAGTTGGTGTGTAATGAATCTAAAATATATGAAAGTCTAATGTTTATCAGTACATTACAGAAAATAATGAACTTTATCACAATATGCTAATTTTTTGAGAAGGACCTGTATGTGCCTTGAGATTGCCCTATAGCCTTTACCTTTAACATGTTTGCATATAATTTTCTTTCTAATCTTCTGAGATAATTCTCCCCTTAGCTGTCATGATACCAAACAGCATAGTGACTATTTTTCACCATTCAAACAAGCAGACTGACTGATTACAAGTCTGAAGACACTTGTGATACTATTTACAGGAGACATTTTAGTTTAACTTGCCCCTATGGTAAATCATTTTCAATTATTTTCTCGGGGTATCATCATTTTTGTCCAGGCCAGTTTAATTAATTCATTTAATTTAATTTTAAAGATTAATTTATTTTTTTAATTTACTGATTTTCAGTAAATTTGTATTTATTACTTTTGTCAGTTTCAAGCTATTTTAGTGACCATTGTAGGGTTTTGCCTTTAATGGAATGGTACCAACAATTTGTCCATATGTGTACAGTATATACTGTATTTCTATAACTTTTAAAGTACAGAATGAATGTGTCTGGGCCTTTTTACCTAATTCACTACGAGATCATTATGCCAGCAGTGAGGGGAGGGGAAGGAAGCAAGGAAGACTTTTAGCCCACCACTGAATGCAGAAGAAGGTGGACCAGAAGGATAAACAGCAGGGGACACTACCAAATAGGAAAATGTAACATAATGAAAAAACGAACAATATTTTTCCTTTAAAAGGGTTGTCCACTTTTTACTATTGATGACCAATCCTTAAAATAGGTCATCAATATCAGATCGGTGGGGTCTGACTCTGGGCACCCCCACCGATCAGCTGTTTGAAGAGAAGGCAGTTCTCGTACAAGCGTTGCCTTCTCTGCTCTGTTTACCTGCTTGCTGCAGCATTTGCAGTGGTAAGCAGTAGTGATTAGCGAAGCAAGCTTCGGGTGCAACATCCAAAGTTTCTTCATTCAAAACTTTGAATTAATACTGTACAGAGATCTGTCTCTGTACAGTATTAAAATGTATGGGGTCCGATGAGCCGAAGTCAGTTATTCTCAAAGTAGTTGATTTTTAAAGTGGAAAACCACTTTAAAACCTGAAACCGAACTCGGCTTCGATTCTGACTGGTACCTTGGAACCACAGCCGCTCATCACTAGTGAGCAGGTGTAATTACAGGTATGGCGTCCCCAATCACTTTCATGGCCAGCGGATCTCTGCTGTTTCAAACAGCAGAGGCCTGGAGATAATGTATGGGTCTCTTCAGACTGATGCTCAGTGTCTCTCTGAAGAGACCCACTGTATTAGAGCTGCAGTTCCTATGGAGTCCTGCAGGTGGCAGGCCTCTATAGGATAACCACAAATGGAACGTAGACTGTAGTTCTATTGAACAACAGTCTAGGCTAAAATAAATCAGAATGTTGCATATTGTAGCCTTCTGGGGGCTAAAATAAAGTTAAAAAGGTTTTTTAAGAAGTTTTAAAAAGATAAAAATTTTAATCACCCAATTTCCCCAGAATTAAAATAAAAATAAATTAAAAATGAAAAAAAATAATGATCATGGGCAATGCTGTGTCTTAAAATGCCTGACCTATTAAAATATAAAAATATTTATCTCATACGGCAAAAAACAGAAAAAAAATCAAAATGGCCGATTTCATTGCTTCATTTACCCAAAAAGACACACACTCCAAAATAGTCTCAATAAAAACTACAGATTCCCTTACGTCCTACCAGCAGCACAGATGGGGTTAACTGCCCCTGTGGACTGGTAGGACCGGCGGAATTTTAATGAGCCCAAGAACCAATAAACGATCTTCAGCTCCCTGAAAGGGAGGAGATCACCCCCCAGCCCACCGTGTTTTTTTCTGTCCTTTGGACAGGTTGGACTGGCGTATTGCTCCTTTGGAGCTGAGAGTTAGGGGCTCCTTTTTTATTTCTTTCTAATATAAAGGATCGCCCCGTTTTTCTACAAAGGGCTCTCTTTTTTGCCTTTATTTTCAGGCAGATCGCGGCGATTTTTTCTATACCTGGGGACCGCGGGGAGCGGGGCGCCCCCTCCCCTCTCCTTTTCAGTTCTCCTGGTCTCCCGTTCCTCCCATCGCCACACACGCGTGGCGCTATGGGCGCCGCCATCTTCCGGAAGTGACGCGCACTAGCTGCGCTACGTCACTTCCGGTTTTTCTTTTCCTCACCCTTTTTAGAAGAATTATTTTCCGATAGATATCCTGTGATCCAGGATGACCCGGGGCAGCTATTCAGAGCAGGCTGAGCTAGTTTTGTTAGCTCTCTTATATCTTAGGATACTTACGATTTGGGACCCGCCCAGGGGGCGGGGCTTCTTCCTTTTAAGCGCCCAGAGCCAGTCATTCAGTGCTCTGGTTGCATTGCTTTGACAAGCTAGCTCCAGAGTTCCCTGTGCCTTGTGATATCCTTATATTGCTTGACCGTGGGTTTGTGTGTTCCTTCTGCAGCTCTATATATCTCTAGTGCTGGTGGGCCCCCTTAAGGTCTCGTTTCTCCACCTCCAATTTTTTTGTAGGTGTTATGACCTGTCTTTTTTGTTTCCAATTACAGGACTATGGCTTCCCCCAAGGATCCGGATCAGCGAAAATCTGGGGCCAAGAAGAAGCATTTGGCGTGTTTTGATTGTAACACGCCCTTAGACGACGGCTGTCCCTATTCTAGGTGTGAGAGCTGTCGCACGGCGTCCACGGAACCCACGATGCAGGAGATGTTTCAGTGGACGAAAACATATGTGGATGATTCCATTAAGGGAGTGGTGCGCTTATTGAATGAGAGGTTACCAGGACCCTCTCAGACTCCCATGGATATGACCACTCCAGTCGCACCACCCGAAAGACCCACCCCCTGTTCGGTGGGGTCCTCTTCTGAGGAGGAAGAGGTCACTTCTTGCTTTTTCCCTCCAGAAAAAACGCAGAAGTTACTTAAGTCCATCAGGTCGGGGGACCATGATGTTGACATTGGGGAGTCCTCCGATCCCGCCGTACGGACACAGCATGTCTTCAGAGCGGATGAGACCCTTCTTTCTGTGATGCGCACAGAATGGCGAAAGCCTGAGAAAGGCCCAGTTCTCACTAGAAAGTTCAAGCTTATGTACCCGATGGCTAAACCCTTGGTGGAATCGTGGGGTTCCATTCCCAAGGTGGACATGGCGATAGCCAAGTTGTCCCGGCGCACTCTAGTCCCTGCAGATGATGGGTCTAGTCTGCAGGACCCTCTAGATCGGAGGGCAGAGTGCACCCTCAGAAGGAGTTATGCGGCGGCCGCTGCCTCCGCATCAACTTCGATTGCGGCCACTGAAGTGGCCACCTATCTACGCTCTAGGCTCAATCAGATCCAGACAGATGTGGACCAGAGCGTATCCAGGGATGACATCTTAGCAGCTTTCAAGTCAGCCAACCTGGCTATGGATTTCTTAGTCGACTCCACCCAGATGCAGTTGAAGCTGGCCGCCAAAACTATGGCCTTAGTTTCGGCTGCCCGCAGACCACTTTGGCTGAAACCTTTGGTCGCGGACAACGCGTCCAAGTTTAATCTTTGTGGGCTCCCCTTCGAACCAGACAGGCTGTTTGGGTCCGAATTGGATAAAATCATGGAGGGGCTCTCCGACAAAAAGGGGAAGAGCCTCCCCCAGCAGCCCTTTCGGGGACGCCCCAGGCAGGAAAAGAAGCGCGAAGGACGCCCGGGGCAGCAATCTAGGCGCAGAGATTGGGGGGGACCGTCTCGTAAGTATTCGAGGCGCTCCCGTAAACCCGCTAAGGAGGCAAAACCCTCCTGACTATGGGCCTCGTCGAGGCTCTTGGATAAGCCCTGCTGCCCCTGCAGTGTCTCCTCTAGACTTTCCCATACCACTCCCCCAAACGCCCGTGGGGGGCCGTCTCTCCCTTTTCAAAGACTCCTGGAGTCAGTTGATCGCAGACCCTTGGGTTCTGAACTTAGTCTCCGTCGGGTACCGGGTAGACTTTCTCTCTCTCCCCCCAGAGAGATTCGTCGCTACACGAAACTTCGGGCCGGCCAAACAAGTGGTCCTGGAATCTTACATCCAGGACTATATCTCCAAGGGAGCCCTAGAGGAGGTGCCGGCAGGGGAGAGAGGCCTAGGCATTTATTCACCAGTGTTCCTGGTTCCCAAGAAGACGGGAGACCTCCGGATTATCATCGATTTGAGATTTCTCAATCGATTTATAAGGAAAACAAGGTTTCGCATGGAAACCATAAGGTCAGTCACCCATATCCTCAACCTCGGGGATGTCATGGCTACTCTGGACCTCAAAGATGCTTATCTTCACATTCCGATCCATTCCGCCTTCCGGAAATTTCTCAGGATCGCGGTCCAGATTTCAGGGGTTCGCAGGCACTTTCAGTTCACCGCGCTCCCCTTCGGAATCTCTTCTGCCACCCTTATCTTCACCAAGGTGGTGGTTTCGGTGGTGGCAGCATTGAGACTCCAAGGGCTGACTATCATTCCTTATCTGGACGATTGGCTTTTCATAGCCTCTTCAGTTCCGATCCTTACCCACCATCTTCAGATCGCAATCTCCTTTCTTCTCCGCCTAGGCTGGATCATCAACTGGCAGAAGTCGAATGTGAGCCCATCATCTTCAATCCAATATTTAGGATTCGTGGTCGACTCTGTGGAGATGTCCCTCCGGTTGACTCAAAAAAGGAAAGCGCGGATTCAGGACCTGGCAAAGGTCCTTCATGTCCCTCGTCGAGTCTCTATTCGGACTCTCATGAAGATGGTGGGGCTCATGTCAGCGGCTGCGGACGCAGTCCCTTGGGCGCTATGGCACCTCCGTCCTCTTCAGTCGGAGGTCTTACATTTATGGAACGGCAGCCCTGCGGGGCTAGATTCCCTGTGCTCCCTGTCCGGTCAGACCCGGAATTCCCTCAGATGGTGGTTTCGACTGCCAGCAGGGAAGTCTATGACCCAACCAGTTTGGGTCATATTGACTACAGACGCGTCCCTCGTAGGCTGGGGCGCTCACCTGGACGGATCCCAAGTGCAGGGATCTTGGTCCCCCCTGGAGCGGCATCTTTCCTCCAATCTTCGCGAGATTCGAGCTATCCGGCTAGCCCTCCTTCACTTCGCCCCTCAGATTCGGGGCAAAGCGGTGAAAGTCCAGTCAGACAATATGACTGCGGTTCTCTATATAAACAAGCAGGGAGGCACAAGGTCATTACCCCTTCTATCAGAGATCGGGGTGATCCTTCGGTGGGCAGAGCTGAACCTTTCCCATCTATCTGCCGTTCATATCCGAGGTTCCCTCAATATGATAGCAGACCGCTTAAGTCGAGGATTACCGACCATGGAGTGGTCTCTGCATCCGGAGGTCTTCAGGCAGCTAGTTCACAGTTGGGGTATGCCAGAGGTGGACCTCATGGCAACCAGGTTCAACGCCAAGGTGCTGAGGTTCTGTTCCCTGTACCGGGAAGACAACCCCCTGGCGATAGATGCTCTGTCGATACCGTGGAGGTTCAGGCTGGCTTACATCTTCCCTCCTTTTTCCATGATACCGAGGGTATTGATGAAAATCCGTCAGGATCAGGCCTCGGTAATAGCCATCATACCGTTTTGGCCCAAAAGATCCTGGTTTACCCAGCTCATTCAGATGAGTCGGGGACAATACTGGAGACTCCCCCCGGAGCAGACCCTGGTGTCGTGGGACACTCACCTCTGCCCAGATCTGCACAGGTTCAACCTGACAGCCTGGAGGTTGATCAGCCCCTTCCCAACATAGAAGGGCTTTCCGAGTCGGTCCTGAGAACTTTGTCGCATTCCCGAGCAGAGTCTACAAACAAGGCCTACTCCAGGATCATGAGAATCTTCGTGGCATGGTGTGATTCCAAACAGGTGGCGTCTGCAGATCCGCCCCTTCCTGCGATACTACATTTCCTTCAGGACGGATTAGATAGAGGCCTATCTCCAGCTACCTTGAAGGTACAAATGTGTGCCATCTCGGCCTGTCTCAACAGGCCATACTCTCGGGACCCACTCATCAAACGCTTCCTGAAGGGAGCGGAAAGACTAAAGCCTACTATACTGAAACCCATTCCCCAGTGGGATCTTTCAGTAGTGCTCAGGGGTCTAGCATCTCCCCCCTTCGAGCCTTTGGAGGAGGTTGATTTCAAATATTTAACTTTAAAGATGGTTTTTCTTCTGGCTATAGCCTCAGCCAAAAGAGTCTCTGAATTGCAGGCTTTCTCTGCAATTCATCCATATATTATTTTCTTACAGGACAGAGTACTCCTGAAGTTTTTACCATACTTCAGACCTAAGGTGCCTACTTTTCAAAATATCAACCAGGTAATCTCCTTACCAGTTTTGTTTACAGCCTCCTCCTCTGATACTCCAGCTAGAGATCCGCTGGATATTTCTAGATGCCTCCAGATCTATGTGGATAGATCCAGAGAATTCAGGATAGATGAAAATCTCCTTATCCTGTTTGCCGGTAAGTCTAAAGGCCGTAAAGCGTCTAAAGCCACCATTAGTCGCTGGATCAAGGAGGCCATTAAGGAAGCTTTTGTCTCCCAAACCTTAGATCCTCCCGAGTTTGTGAGAGCCCATTCTACTAGGGCGGTCTCCACCTCGGTTGCGGAAAGAAGTCTTCTCCCCTTAGAGTTGATCTGTAAGGCGGCCTCCTGGAGCTCTGAGTCAACCTTCATCTCCCATTATAGGATAGATGCTAGGATGGCAGAGTTTTCGGCTTTCGGGCAGACAGTTCTTACTTCTGCCAGGCATGAGGACCCTCCCTAGGGGTTTTATCTTGCTATCTCCCCATCTGTGCTGCTGGTAGGACGTAAGGGAATCGTTAATTTCTAACGATAATTTGTTTTCCCTTAGTCCTAACAGCAGCACACAAATATCCCTCCCTAACTTACATCATACTTGTTAAAGACACGGTGGGCTGGGGGGTGATCTCCTCCCTTTCAGGGAGCTGAAGATCGTTTATTGGTTCTTGGGCTCATTAAAATTCCGCCGGTCCTACCAGTCCACAGGGGCAGTTAACCCCATCTGTGCTGCTGTTAGGACTAAGGGAAAACAAATTATCGTTAGAAATTAACGATCGTCCTGCAAACAATACGCCCACACAACTCCATGGACATGACTAGAAAAAAGTTATAGGGATCAGAATATGGCGATGAAAATAAAAAAACTATTTATTTCAAAGTTTTTTTTTTTCAGTATTAAAACACAAGTATAACTATATAAATGTGGTATTGTTGTAATCATACTGACCCGGATAATAAAGGGAACAGGTAATTTTTACCTCATATGGAACACCATAGAGACAAACCCCACTTTCCACTTCCCACTACATCATATGAAATATTAAATGGTAACATTAGAAAATACTTGTCCTGCAAGAAGCACGCTCTCATAGGGCTACATGAACATAAAAAACCTTTTTTTTAAAAACTAAAGAAGAAAAATGAAAATTTTAAAACAATAAAACCTCTGGGACTCGAGTTAAAATAAAATATACCAAATTGCTACAAGTTTTGGAGCAAATTACATCATAATTCAGGTGCAGCCATAATGGTTAATGTGGGCCATCAAGTACTTAAAACATGATACATGTACCCAACTAGGGACCTTCATAAGTGAAACATATTGTAATACAACTCAGCATCTCCCCCTATCTATAGCAAGTGCGTAACATCAGGTACATACACATGCACAGTGAAGGTGAAAGAATGCTGTTGGTGGTACAGCAGAGAGAACTGTAACAGTATACAGATATAACTCCTCACCCCAGCTCACTGTAGTGACAGGGTAAGGTATCCAAAGGGACATTAGTCAGCAAGTGCCCTAGTACCAGGGTACCTTGACATGCACTGATATGTGGTGCGACGCTTGCGCTTGGAACTTGAAAACATGTAATATACAGATATAACAATAGTAACATAGTTTCTATCGGCAAAAAAAAAAAAAAAACAAGAGGTAGAAGACAATGTTCCTTGTTTTAGGGAAATAATTCTTACAGATTCCAATCAAGCAGAATAACTCCTTGGATCAATTACTCTTCTCCAAAAATCTAGTAACTAAGTAACTATAACCTTTATTATTATTACACTGCAGAAATACATCCAGGCCCCTCTTGAACTCTTAGTGAACTCACCATCACCACCTCCTCAGGCAGAGAGTTCCATAGTCTCACTGCTCTTACCGTAAAGAATCCTTTTCTATGTTTGTGTACAAACCTTCTTTCCTCCAGACGCAGAGGATGTCCCCTCGTCAAAGTCATAGTCCTGGGGATAAATCGATGATGGGAGAGATCTCTGTACTGACCCCTGATATACAGTATTTATTCAAAATTATTAAATGTCCCCTTAGTCATCTTTTTTCTAAAGTGAATAGCCCTAAGTTCGATCATCTATCTAGGTACTGTAGTCCCCCCCATTCCAGTTATTACTTTAGTTGCCCTCCTCTGGACCCTCTCCAGCTCTGCTATGTCTGCCTTGTTCACAGGAGTACAGAATTGTACACAGTACTCCATGTGTGGTCTGACTATTGATTTGTAAAGTGGCAGGACTATGTTCTCATCACGGGCATCTATGCCCATTTTGATGCAACCCATTAACTTATTGGCCTTGTCAGCAACTGCCTGACACTGGTTTCTACAATTTAGTTTGCGGTCCACTAAAATTCCTAAGTCCTTTTGCATGTCAGTGTTACCCAGTGTTTTACCATTTAGTATGTACTGGTGACTTGCATTATTCCGTCCCATGTGCATCCACCTGTAGCAGTTTACCGTCCTCTTCCGTCTTAATTACTTGACACAGTTTAGTGTCATCTGAAAAATTTTAGTTTTCTTTGCAGCCCTTCTACAAGTTCATTAATAAATATATTGAAGAGAATAGGGCCCAATACTGACCCCTGAGGTACCCCACTAGTGACAGTGACTAGAGTTGAGCGGACACCAGGATGTTCGGGTTCGAGAAGTTCGGCCGTACTTCCCGGAAATGTTCGGGTTCGGGATCCGAACCCGACCCGAACTTCGTCCCGAACCCGAACCCCATTGAAGTCAATAGGGACCTGAACTTTTCGGCACTAAAAAGGCTGTAAAACAGCCCAGGAAAGAGCTAGAAGGCTGCAAAAGGCAGCAACATGTAGGTAAATCCCCTGCAAACAAATGTGGATAGGGAAATGAATAAAAATAAAAATAAAATAAATAAAAATTAACCAATATCAATTGGAGAGAGGTCCCATAGCAGAGAATCTGGCTTCACGTCACCCACCACTGTAACAGTCCATTGTCAGATATTTAGGACCAGGCACCCAGGCAGAGGAGAGAGGTCCCGTAACAGAGAATCTGGCTTCATGCCAGCAGAGAATCAGTCTGCATGTCATAGCAGAGAATCAGGCTTCACGTCACCCACCACTGTAACAGTCCATTATCATATAATTAGGCCCAGGCACCCAGGCAGAGGAGAGAGGTCCCGTAACAGAGAATCTGGCTTCATGTCAGCAGAGAATCAGTCTGCATGTCATAGCAGAGAATCATGCTTCACGTCAGCCACCACTGTAACAGTCCATTGTCATTTATTTAGGCCCAGGCACCCAGCCAGAGGAGAGAGGTCCCGTAACAGAGAATCTAGCTTCATGTCAGCAGAGAATCAGTCTGCATGTCATAGCAGAGAATCAGGCTTCATGTCACCCAACATTGGAACAGTCCATTGGCATATATTTAGGCCCAGGGACCCAGGCAGAGGAGAGAGGTCCCGTAACAGAGAATCTGTCTTCATGTCAGCAGAGAATCAGTCTGCATGTCATAGAAGAGAATCAGGCTTCATGTCAGCCACCACTGTAACAGTCCATTGTCATATATTTAGGCCCAGGCACCCAGGCAGAGGAGAGAGGTCCCGTAACAGAGAATCTGGCTATATGTCAGCAGAGAATCAGTCTGCATGTCAAGCAGAGAATCAGGCTTCACGTCACCCAACATTGGAACAGTCCATTGGCATATATTTAGGCCCAGGCACCCAGGCAGAGGAGAGAGGTCCCGTAACAGAGAATCTGGCTTCATGTCAGCAGAGAATCAGTTTGCATGTTATAGCAGAGAATCAGGCTTCACGTCACCGAACATTGGAACAGTCCATTGGCATATATTTAGTCCCAGGCACCCAGGCAGAGGAGAGAGGTCCCGTAACAGAGAATCTGGCTTCATGTCAGCAGAGAATCAGTCTGCATGTCATAGCAGAGAATCAGGCTTCACGTCACCGAACATTGGAACAGTCCATTGGCATATATTTAGGCCCAGGCACCCAGGCAGAGGAGAGAGGTCCCGTAACAGAGAATCTGGCTTCATGTCAGCAGAGAATCAGTCTGCATGTCATAGAAGAGAATCAGGCTTCACGTCAGCCACCACTGTAACAGTCCATTGTCATATATTTAGGCCCAGGCACCCAGGCAGAGGAGAGAGGTCCCGTAACAGAGAATCTGGCTTCATGTCAGCAGAGAATCAGTCTGCATGTCATAGCAGAGAATCAGGCTTCACGTCACCGAACATTGGAACAGTCCATTGGCATATATTTAGGCCCAGGCACCCAGGCAGAGGAGAGAGGTCCCGTAACAGAGAATCTGGCTTCATGTCAGCAGAGAATCAGTCTGCATGTCATAGAAGAGAATCAGGCTTCACGTCAGCCACCACTGTAACAGTCCATTGTCATATATTTAGGCCCAGGCACCCAGGCAGAGGAGAGAGGTCCCGTAACAGAAAATCTGGCTTTGTGTCAGCAGAGAATCAGTCTGCATGTCATAGCAGAGAATCAGGCTTCACGTCACCCAACATTGGAACAGTCCATTGGCATATATTTAGGCCCAGGCACCCAGACAGAGGAGAGAGGTCCCGTAACAGAGAATCTGGCTTCATGTCAGCAGAGAATCAGTCTGCATGTCATAGCAGAGAATCAGGCTTCACGTCACCCAACATTGGAACAGTCCATTGGCATATATTTAGGCCCAGGCACCCAGGCAGAGGAGAGAGGTCCCATAACAGAGAATCTGGCTTCATGTCAGCAGAGAATCAGTCTGCATGTCATAGCAGAGAATCAGGCTTCACGTCACCCAACATTGGAACGGTCCATTGGCATATATTTAGGCCCCGGCACCCAGACAGAGGAAAGGTTCATTCAACTTTGGGTAGCCTCGCAATATAATGGTAAAATGAAAATAAAAATAGGATTGAATGAGGAAGTGCCCTGGAGTACAATAATATATGGTTAAGGGGAGGTAGTTAATGTCTAATCTGCACAAGAGATGGACAGGTCCTGTGGGATCCATGCCTGGTTCATTTTTATGAATGTCAGCTTGTCCACATTGGCTGTAGACAGGCGGCTGCGTTTGTTTGTAATGACGCCCCCTGCCGTGCTGAATACACGTTCAGACAAAACGCTGGCCGCCGGGCAGGCCAGCACCTCCAAGGCATAAAAGGCTAGCTCTGGCCACGTGGACAATTTAGAGACCCAGAAGTTGAATGGGGCCGAACCATCAGTCAGTACGTGGAGGGGTGTGCACACGTACTGTTCCACCATGTTAGTGAAATGTTGCCTCCTGCTAACACGTTGCGTATCAGGTGGTGGTGCAGTTAGCTGTGGCGTGTTGACAAAACTTTTCCACATCTCTGCCATGCTAACCCTGCCCTCAGAGGAGCTGGCCGTGACACAGCTGCCTTGGCGACCTCTTGCTCCTCCTCTGCCTTGGCCTTGGGCTTCCACTTGTTCCCCTGTGACATTTGGGAATGCTCTCAGTAGCGCGTCTACCAAAGTGCGCTTGTACTCGCGCATCTTCCTATCACGCTCCAGTGCAGGAAGTAAGGTGGGCACATTGTCTTTGTACCGTGGATCCAGCAGGGTGGCAACCTAGTAGTCCGCACACGTTAAAATGTGGGCAACTCTGCTGTTGTTGCGCAGGCACTGCAGCATGTAGTCGCTCATGTGTGCCAGGCTGCCCAGGGGTAAGGACAAGCTGTCCTCTGTGGGAGGCATATCGTCATCGTCCTGCGTTTCCCCCCAGCCACGCACCAGTGATGGGCCCGAGCTGCGTTGGGTGCCACCCCGCTGTGACCATGCATTATCCTCATCCTCGTCCTCCTCGTCCTCCAGTAGTGGGCCCTGGCTGGCCACATTTGTACCTGGCCTCTGCTGTTGCAAAAAACCTCCCTCTGAGTCACTTCGAAGAGACTGGCCTGAAAGTGCTAAAAATGACCCCTCTTCCTCCTCCTCCTCCTCCTCCTCCTGGGCCACCTCCTCTTCCATCATCGCCCTAAGTGTTTTCTCAAGGAGACATAGAAGTGGTATTGTAACGCTGATAACGGCGTCATCGCCACTGGCCATGTTGGTGGAGTACTCGAAACAGCGCAACAGGGCACACAGGTCTCGCATGGAGGCCCAGTCATTGGTGGTGAAGTGGTGCTGTTCCGCAGTGCGACTGACCCGTGCGTGCTGCAGCTGAAACTCCACTATAGCCTGCTGCTGCTCGCACAGTCTGTCCAGCATGTGCAAGGTGGAGTTCCACCTGGTGGGCACGTCGCATATGAGGCGGTGAGCGGGAAGGCCGAAGTTACGCTGTAGCGCAGACAGGCGAGCAGCGGCAGGATGTGAACGCCGGAAGCGCGAACAGACGGCCCGCACTTTATGCAGCAGCTCTGACATGTCGGGGTAGTTGTGAAAGAACTTCTGCACCACCAAATTCAGCACATGCGCCAAGCAAGGGATGTGCGTCAAACCGGCTAGTCCCAGAGCTGCAACGAGATTTCGCCCATTATCGCACACCACCAGGCCGGGCTTGAGGCCCACCGGCAGCAACCACTCGTCGGTCTGTTGTTCTATACCCCGCCACAACTCCTGTGCGGTGTGGGGCCTGTCCCCCAAACATATGAGTTTCAGAATGGCCTGCTGACGATTACCCCGGGCTGTGCTGAAGTTGGTGGTGAAGGTGTGTGGCTGACTGGATGAGCAGGTGGAAGAAGAGGAGGAGGAAGCTGAGTAGGAGGAGGTGGCAACAGGAGGCAAAGAATGTTGCCCTGCGATCCTTGGCGGCGGAAGGACGTGCGCCAAACAGCTCTCCGCCTGGGGCCCAGCTGCCACTACATTTACCCAGTGTGCAGTTAGGGAGATATAGCGTCCCTGGCCGTGCTTACTGGTCCACGTATCTGTGGTTAGGTGGACCTTGCCACAGATGGCGTTGCGCAGTGCACACTTGATTTTATCGGATACTTGGTTGTGCAGGGAAGGCACGGCTCTCTTGGAGAAGTAGTGCCGGCTAGGAACAACATACTGTTTGACAGCAAGCAATATGAGCTGTTTGAAGCTGTCTGTGTCCACCAGCCTAAATGACAGCATTTCATAGGCCAGTAGTTTAGAAATGCTGGCATTCAGGGCCAGGGATCGAGGGTGGCTAGGTGGGAATTTACACTTTCTCTCAAATGTTTGTGAGATGGAGAGCTGCACGCTGCCGTGTGACATGGTTGAGATGCTTGGTGACGGAGGTGGTGGTGTTGGTGGTACATCCCCTGTTTGCTGGGCGGCAGGTGCCACCGTTCCTCCAGAGGCTGAGGAAGAGGCTGAGGCGGCAGCAGCAGAAGAGGCCGAGGCGGCTGCAGCAGAAGAGGCCGAGGCGGCAGCAGCAGAAGAGGTAGCAGGGGGAGCCTGAGTGACTTCCTTGTTTTTAAGGTGTTTACTCCACTGCAGTTCATGCTTTGCATGCAGGTGCCTGGTCATGCAGGTTGTGCTAAGGTTCAGAACGTTAATGCCTCGCTTCAGGCTCTGATGGCACAGCGTGCAAACCACTCAGGTCTTGTCGTCAGCACATTGTTTGAAGAAGTGCCATGCCAGGGAACTCCTTGAAGCTGCCTTTGGGGTGCTCGGTCCTAGATGGCGGCGGTCAGTAGCAGGCGGAGTCTCTTGGCGGCGGGTGTTCTGCTTTTGCCCACTGCTCCCTCTTTTGCTACGCTGTTGGCTCGGTCTCACCACTGCCTCTTCCTCCGAACTGTGAAAGTCAGTGGCAAGACCTTCATTCCATGTGGGGTCTAGGACCTCATCGTCCCCTGCATCGTCTTCCACCCAGTCTTGATCCCTGACCTCCTGTTCAGTCTGCACACTGCAGAAAGACGCAGCAGTTGGCACCTGTGTTTCGTCATCATCAGAGACATGCTGAGGTGGTATTCCCATGTCCTCATCATCAGGAAACATAAGTGGTTGTGCGTCAGTGCATTCTATGTCTTCCACCGCTGGGGAAGGGCTGGGTGGATGCCCTTGGGAAACCCTGCCAGCGGAGTCTTCAAACAGCATAAGAGACTGCTGCATAACTTGAGGCTCAGACAGTTTCCCTGGTATGCATGGGGGTGATGTGACCGACTGATGGGCTTGGTTTTCAGGCGCCATCTGTGCGCTTTCTGCAGAAGACTGGGTGGGAGATAATGTGAACGTGCTGGATCCACTGTCGGCCACCTAATTGACTAATGCCTGTACCTGCTCAGGCCTTACCATCCTTAGAACGGCATTGGGCCCCACCAAATATCGCTGTAAATTATGGCGGCTACTGGGACCTGAGGTAGTTGGTACACTAGGACGTGTGGCTGTGGCAGAACGGCCACGTCCTCTCCCAGCACCAGAGGGTCCACTAACACCACCACGACCATGTCCGCGTCTGCGTCCCTTACTAGATGTTTTCCTCATTGTTACCGTTCACCACAATAAGAAAAATATTATTTGGCCCAATGTATTGAATTCAAATTCAGGCCTTTTTTTTACAGACACCTAACACTATCTGGCTATCTGTTTAGGTACCGTATTACACTAATACAGGCACAGCAGTAACGGCAGATTTAGCTGAATATAAATTTGAGGCCTATTATTTAGGCGCTGGGTGACAGGTATAGGTTTACTGACAGAATTAGACTTGGAAATGCACGGTAGCATGTGAAGTTATTGTGGATGACCCTATCAGCACCTTGAATCTAATATACCCTTTTAGGGATAGATTTAAAGTAGGTCTGATACAGCAGAAACCACTAAATTAGGAAATTGCTAAATTGGGAATTGTATTTCAACCCAGAACAAAAACTGTGCTTTGACGGACACTAAATAACTTGACCAGCCACAGCAATAACCACAGATTTAAATGGATGTAAATTTGAGGCCTAGTATTTAGGCGCTGGGTGAAAGGTATATGTTTACAGACAGAATTAGACTTGGAAATGCAAAGTAGCGTGTGTGTGAAGTTATTGAGAATGACCCTATGTGCACCTTGAATCTTATATACCCTTTTAGGGATAGATTTAAAGTAGGTCTGATACAGCAGAAACCACTTAATTAGGAAATTGCGAATTGTATTTCAACTCAGAACAAAAACTGTGCTTTGACGGACACTAAATAACTTGACCAGCTACAGCAATAATGACAGATTTGGATGAATATAAATTTAAGGCCTATTTTTTAGGCGCTGGGTGACAGGTATACGTTTACACACAGAATTAGACTTGGAATTGCACAGTAGCGTGTGTGTGAAGTTATTGAGAATAGCCCTATCTGCACCTTGAATCTTATATACCCTTTTAGGGATAGATTTAAAGTAGGCCTGATACAGCAGAAACCACTAAATTAGGAAATTGCTAAATTGGGAATTGTATTTCAACCCAGAACAAAAACTGTGCTTTGACGGACACTAAATAACTTGACCAGCCACAGCAATAACCACAGATTTAGATGGATGTAAATTTGAGGCCTAGTATTTAGGCGCTGGGTGAAAGGTATACGTTTACAGACAGAATTAGACTTGGAAATGCACAGTAGCGTGTGTGAAGTTATTGAGATTGACCCTATCTGCACCTTGAATCTTATACACCCTTTTAGGGATAGATTTAAAGTAGGTCTGATACAGCAGAAACCACTAATTTAGGAAATTGCTAAGTTGGGAATTGTATTTCAACCCTGAACAAAAATATATCCTTTGCCAGACAGCAGACATTATTACAATTGGCTGGCCACAGCTGAAACACCAGATTTAGGGTACTGCTATTTTGGCAATTGTATTTCACCCCTCAATAAAATAGCAAGCACAGCCAAGCCCCTGAAGTAGTATATGGCCAAAAAATAACCACACTATTGATGGTTAAATGCACTTGGTGTGACAGCTTGACCCTGATGTAGGATATAGCCAAAAAACAACCACACTATTGAGGGTTAAATGCACTTGGTGACAGGCTCAGCTTGCCCCTGATGTAGTATATGGCCAAAAAATAACCACACTATTGATGGTTAAATGCACTTGGTGTGACAGCTTGACCCTGATGTAGGATATAGCCAAAAAATAACCACACTATTGAGGGTTAAATGTACTTGGTGGCAGCTTGTGCTGGCGCACCACAAGACACAAAATGGCCGCCAATCACCCCAGAAAAAAGTGAATGAAAAATGCTCTGGGCAGTCTAAAAACAGTGAGCAATTGAATAGAGCAGTTCAATGATCCACAGCTGCAGATCGATCACTGAATGAAGTCTTTTGGAGGAGTTAATCACTGCCTAATCTCGCCCTAACGTCGCAGCTGCAACTTCTCCCTACACTGATCAGGGCAGAGTGACGTGCGGCGCTATGTGACTCCAGCTTAAATAGAGGCTGGGTCACATGCTGCACTGGCCAATCACAGCCATGCCAATAGTAGGCATGGCTGTGACGGCCTCTTGGGGCAAGTAGTATGACGCTTGTTGATTGGCTGCTTTGCAGCCTTTCAAAAAGCGGCAAGAAAGCGACGAACACCGAACCCGAACCCGGACTTTTACGAAAATGTCCGGGTTCGGGTCCGTGTCACGGACTATACAGTTCGGGTTCGCTCATCCCTAATCACAAAGACAAAATGTAGGGTACCCCTCAAATAAATAAATCAGTGGTGCTTAGGGTCCCCCAAATAAATAAATCAGCGGGGCTTCAGGTCTCCCCCCAAATAAATAAGCGGTGCTCAGGGTGCCCCCAAATAAATAAATCAGTGGGCATCAGGTTTCCCCCAAATAAATAAATCAATGGTGCTCAGGGTCCCCCAAATAAATAAATCAGAAGTGCTCAGGGTCCCCCAAATAAATAAATCAGCGGTGCTTCAGGTCCCCCCCAAATAAATAAATCAATGGTGCTCAGGGTCCACCAAATAAATAAATCAGAAGTGCTCAGGGTCCCCCATATAAATAAATCAGCAGTGCTTCAGGTCTGCTTAAAATTTAAGCAGACCTGAAGCACCGCTGATTTATTTATTTGGGGGACCCTGAGCACTTCTGATTTATTTATTTGGGGGGACATGAAGCACCGCTGATTTATTTATTTGGGGGGACATGAAGCACCGCTGATTTATTTATTTGGGTGACCCTGAGCACTTCTGATTTATTTAAGCCTTAAATTAATAAATCAGAAGTGCTCAGGGTCCCCCAATTAAATAAATCAGCGGTGCTTCATGTCCCCCCAAATAAATTAAGCCTTGCTCAGCCAAATAATTAAAATAAAATTAGCCAGGCTCAATTAAATCATTGGTGGCAGTGGTGCTCAGCGGCGGTGTCATTAACGAAAAATCTCGGACCTCAGCAGACAGGCGGCCCGACTTACCCGTCCAGACGTCAGGCTCCTTCAAGCACAGGCAGTGATAGGACATCACTTCCTGTGCACGAGGATAAGGGGCCGCTGCCATTGTGCGGGCGACCCACAATAGGAAGCCTCAGGCGACCCCCGGAAAGGGCCGATCGACCCCCAAAGGGGTCGCGACCCCTAGGTTGAGAACCACTGACCTAGAGGATGAAGGTGAGGAGTCGGCCCCGCACCATTCAAGTGCATGTGAGGAGGACACGACATCAGCACAGCATGATAGTAGACCTGGACCAAGCACAGCACCATCAAGGCCTCCTGCAGCATCTGGTGCCGATTCCCCCTTCCCCCTCTGGCTCTACCCAGCAGGGCCAGACGACGGGCAATGCCTCCTGCCGACTCCAACATTAATATGCAAGTTTTAGATTATTTATCTAGAGCACGGCAGGAGGATCATCATGACATGTTTGCCTGTAGTCTGGCCCATTTTATGCGTCAGCTACATCCAGAGCGAGTTTTGAGAACGCAAACTGCTCTTGAAATCGTTCTGGAGGTAGCAAATCGCCCAGAAGAGCCAACAGAAATGTATTATGCGCTCGAAAGCCTGCGCTGTCATGGGAACATGTTTATCCCCCACCACCCCCCAGGTAGTCAGCCCTCACAGGGCCCCCAACACTTTCCTCCCCAAAGGGATCAGTATGGGCCACCAATTGCACCATATGTGCCCTAGTATCAGGGGGAACCCGGCTATAGTCAGCAGGGCCCATCGTCCAGTCAACCTGGGCCTAGCCAATACTCTGGGCCCCCTTCCCAGCAACAATTTTCAGGACCTCATTATCAGGGACTCTCCTCGCCATCAAGGCGTTATGTTAATTTATTGGTTTACTGAGTATTTTATTTTGAAAACCCACAGTATATTTGAATATAGTGTGCAATAAAACTCTTTTATTTTTCAAGTTTATAATTGTTCACATTTGTGTTTATGTTGCAGCAACACACACAATACAATATAGATTTATGCTTTGTGTAAAACATCATTAGCCACAAAAGAGCCATACATTTTTTTTTTATCACAATCAGTAAACACACATTAATGTATCAGATTTTCAGGTCCTAGATTAAAATGTTTAGAAAACAGATTTATGGACATCATGCTTTATTACACATATATACATAACATGTTAGACATACCAAAATCTACTCAAAGTACACAATATAAAAAATTTTCTAATGGATTTTATTCGCTATTACACATACACTCATATTTGGTTACTAATAAGAATGAGACCCACCTATTATACTTGACAAATTTTGAAAATTAAAAACATGCATTCCTTTGGTAAACTAATTTCCGATATATATATGAAAATAGGTATTAGTACATATTTCACATACTGTGTTGAATAAACTATGTGTACGCAAAATATGTAAGCTCGCAACCGACGTCAAGGGTCCTCGTTATCTTGCGAGTCCCTAACAAAAAAAATGAAAAAAGTAACTAAGCTCAATCCATCCAGGTTAGGAAAATATATTGGCAAACACAAAAGTCCATGAATAGAGGACTACTGCTGAAAAGGAAAAGAACCGATAGGGGACATAAAATAATCGGAAAATAATTCCCGCACTCTCAGTCCAGCAGATCCAGATCGTCCAAGTAGTAAAGTGTCTCTTGCTGATGGTGTACTGTAGACTTGGGCGTCTTCATCAGGTGTGGCCTCATAGGTGCTTATGTAGTTATGCAGCACTACACACGCCTTGATGACCACATTGACATTTTGTGGTGCCAGCTGTATTGCAGACTTGAAAACCCGCCATTTATTTAAAAAAATACCGAATGTGCACTCCACAAACCTTCTGGCTGTACTCAACCGATAATTAAAATTGCGCCTCCTGGCATCCAAACCGCGTTGAGGAAAAGGATGCATCAGGTGGCTAGAAAGGGCAAATCCCTCGTCCCCTACAACCACATAAGGCGCTGGTGGCCCAGTAGAGCCAGGAAGGTTTTCTGGCTGTGGCACGTCCAGTTGGTTGGACTGAAGCCAGCGACCCCTTCTGGAAGCCCTGAAGATGCGAGCATCTGCAGAACTTCCATAGGACACAATATCTACAATTATAAACCTATAGTTTGTGTCAGCCAAGGCCAACAAAACTGCAGAGAAAAACTGCTTATAATTATAGTATTGGGACCCTGAGTTTGGTGGCTTCTTAACCCGATTGTGCTTCCCGTCAAGGGCACCAATACAATTTGGAAATTGAGCCCTCTCCTGGAAGCCATGGGCTACAGGTCCTTCTAAGAAAAATTGCATATTGTGATAAAGTTCATTATTTTCTGTAATGTACTGATAAACATTAGACTTTCATATATTTTAGATTCATTACACACCAACTGAAGTAGTTCAAGCCTTTTATTGTTTTAATATTGATGATTTTGGCACACAGCTCATGAAAACCCAAATTTCCTATCTCAAAAAATTAGCATATTTCATCCGACCAATAAAAGAAAAGTGTTTTTAATACAAAAAAGTCAACCTTCAAATAATTATGTTCAGTTATGCACTCAATACTTGGTCGGGAATCCTTTTGCAGAAATTACTGCTTCAATGCGGCGTGGCATGGAGGCAATCAGCCTGTGGCACTGCTGAGGTGTTATGGAGGCCCAGGATGCTTCGATAGCGGCCTTAAGCTCATCCATAGTGTTGGGTCTTGCGTCTCTCAACTTTCTCTTCCCAATATCCCACAAATTCTCTATGGGGTTCAGGTCAGGAGAGTTGGCAGGCCAATTGAGCACAGTAACACCATGGTCAGTAAACCATTTACCAGTGGTTTTGGCACTGTGAGCAGGTGCCAGGTCATGCTGAAAAATGAAATCTTCATCTCCATAAAGCTTTTCAGCAGATGGAAGCATGAAGTGCTCCAAAATCTCCTGATAGCTAGCTGCATTGACCCTGCCCTTGATAAAACACAGTGGACCAACACCAGCAGCTGACATGGCACCCCAGACCATCACTGACTGTGGGTACTTGACACTGGACTTCAGGCATTTTGGCATTTCCCTCTCCCCAGTCTTCCTCCAGACTCTGGCACCTTGATTTCCGAATGACATGCAAAATTTGCTTTCATCCGAAAAAAGTACTTTGGACCACTGAGCAACAGTCCAGTGCTGCTTCTCTGTAGCCCAGGTCAAAAGTGGCTTGACCTGGGGAATGCGGCACCTGTAGCCCATTTCCTGCACACGCCTGTACACGGTGGCTCTGGATGTTTCTACTCCAGACTCAGTCCACTACTTCCGCAGGTCCCCCAAGGTCTGGAATCGGTCCTTCTCCACAATCTTTCTCAGGGTCCGGTCACCTCTTCTCGTTGTGCAGCGTTTTCTGCCACACTTTTTCCTTCCCACAGACTTCCCACTGACGTGCCTTGATACAGCACTCTGGGAACAGCCTATTCGTTCAGAAATTTCTTTCTGTGTCTTACCCTCTTGCTTGAGGGTGTCAATGATGGCCTTCTGGACAGCAGTCAGGTCGGCAGTCTTACCCATGATTGCGGTTTTGAGTAATGAACCAGGCTGGTAGTTTTTAAAAGCCTCAGGAATCTTTTGCAGGTGTTTAGAGTTAATTAGTTGATTCAGATGATTAGTTTAATAGCTCGTTTAGAGAACCTTTTCATGATATGCTAATTTTTTGAGATAGGAATTTGGGGTTTTCATGAGCTGTATGCCAAAATCATCAATATTAAAACAATAAAAGGCTTGAACTACTTCAGTTGGTGTGTAATGAATCTAAAATATATGAAAGTCTAATGTTTATCAGTACATTACAGAAAATAATGAACTTTATCACAATATGCAAATTTTTTTAGAAGGACCTGTATATCAAGCCACTGCTGCCTGGTTGGTTGCGGCAGCACTGAAGCCTTCAGTGTCAACCAAATGGCGGAACATGTAGCCCGTACCACCCCAGCAATTGTGGAGGTGCCCATTCGAAAATTAAAATGTAAAGACGAAAAAGAATTTCCAGTCGCCAGATATCTGAAAATAAAAATAAATTATAATTATACACTTTCATAGCATATGTTTATAAATCTAGCACATTACTTGACATTATTTAATGGCAATGTGGCTGGTAAGTATAAATGAAACGAGCACATAGTGGTATATTTTTTAAACCTATGCTTTATATTCTTAGATAAAACTAAATAAGGAATAGCATTTAGCTTCATAAAGTTCTAGACAACTAACATATATACACAGGTGAAGTGTCCTCATCATTACAGGCTGCATTTGAATTATTAAATACAGGTCTACTAAATTTACGTACATAGGCATATAAGATGAAAAGTTTCGAAGACATAGGCCTTTGACCTAACAACTTTGTATTTGAAAACAGGGTGTCATTCAAGTATTAGTCAGAGAATATATATAGTCTTACCTTAAAATAATAATAAGCCGTTCTTCAGGTGACACACTCCGCCGCATATTGGTGTCCTAAGAAAGTTAAGGAAGGCCTCAACTCCTCCAACAGCAGATCAAACGTAGACACCGACATGCGGCAATAATTGAAGAACTTTGGAGGGTGCGCACGGAGCTCAGCGTACAAGCCAATAAAGAGACCTTTGCTGGCCCGCTGCGAAAGTATAGGATGCACCCACATACGCTTCCTCCGCGGTTCCTCCTCAATCATTTCTGGCTGCTCTCCAAAACAGCGGGAGACCAGCCAGTGCAAAAAGACATGGTCAGTTGATGACAGGGTGAAAGTGGACATCCTGCAAAGGCTAATCCAATAACAAACACACACACCAACCACACAAAAACCACTCCACAAAAAAATGGAGCTGTCCAACAAAACACTGCATGCTGGGGGTATTTATATTGTGTTTGCAGTTACAGGTGAATGTAGTGGATGGATCCGTTTTTTTTCACGCACGTGAAAAACGCAAGAACGCGATGCAATCGCATACTAAACTGACAGCACTCACATGAAAAATCGCAAGCCGCACACTAAACGCATCCGGCCAAAAAACATGACGCCCGTGTGAAAGAGGCCTTAATGCTCCCGGCTAGCCGCAATAAACCTTATTCTTCCTGAAGAATGTGTTTTCTGAGTGGTTTTCCACAACACAGTATAAAATGCAAACACTAAATTGACATTTAACAAGTTACATACCATGGAAATAAACAGTACATAACACATTAACGCCAAATTAATGTTTTCTAAATTTGTTATTTTTTTAATGTATTAAATAGAATTCTTCTATCAAGTGTGGTAGGGGAAACATGAGCCGTCTTTTCCAGGAGACCAGGTCATTATCAGTTTAACTTTTTTCTCTTAACTGATTTTTTTAATGATCTTGTACTAGCTACAGTATTACTAACAAGCCACATACCAGTTGCAGTAATTCACATTTTAGTTTCCTTATGTGACAGCAGATGAAGGTTTGGCATTACTTTCGGTACTAAAATTTATTATATAGATGTAACTCAGTTTGATGCCAGTCTGAATGATTCTTTAGGAACAGTATTGTTGAACACAAGTTTAATCTCACACTCTTATTGAGAGCTCAGTGACCTTTCTCTTTTAGCGGCAATGCATATCAGCCTCAGTTGCTATTTCTGGATGTGGTGTTCTCATCATTTAATCATGCTTGATTAAACCTTGAAATGGTAACCTTGGATAATCTGCAATATTCATGTCATTTTTCCCCCCCTACAAACGCCCCATATTTTGCAACTGTACATATTACATCCCATTATGTTTTAAATAATGTTCTTTATAGAGTTTTATAACCAAATTACTAAGCTGTTTACTACTAGAGATGAGCGAATTTCCGGTTATGAAATTCGTTTGCGATTCGTTTACTGGTAAAAGGTGAATTGCGTTACGGATTCTGTTACCACGGACCATAACACAATTCTATGACTGAATGCCTTTAGAGGCATTCCGTTATGCATTCCGTCATAGAATTGCGTTATGGTCCGTGGTAACGGAATTTATAACACAATTCACCTTTTACCAGTTAACAAAGCGTGAACAAATTTCAAAATATTAAATTTGCTCATCTCTATTTACTACCATCAGAAAATAGTTGACTGGTAGTTTTTGTTAATCAGATTAAAATCTGGATGCAAAAATATAATATAATAATTTTCATATTATAAGTACTTGTGAAGGTGAATTTATAGTAATCCACTAAAGCATTTATACATTTTGCTGCTAAGTGTTGTGATTATATAATTGATTCAACTATTTATTTTAATCCTAAGAATAATATTGTTGCATAGAAAGTCAAACATCTTTCTTATAGTTGTGTAACAGTCCGTGAAATCTCTTACTGATACATTCTCTTAGGCTCCTTTCAGATGAGCGAGTCCCACACATCCAACTCACAGCATGAGCATGCAGCAGCTCCTGTCCTTACCACCCAGCACTGACAGGGTCGCATAGCATTATATTGATTTATGATGCTATGTAACACATAGTTCTAGAATGTATTGGATAACATTGACATAATGTTGTCAGTCTTATCCAATACATCCCAGAACTTAAAGGGTTGAATAGCATCATAAATCAATATAATACTATGTGACCCCGTAAGTGCTAGGAGGTCAGGACAGACGCTGACACGCTGCGAGTACTATGCATGAGACTTGCTCATATAAAAGGGCCTTACCTGTGCATATGTTTTTCTGATAGGCATAAATGCAATTCGCAAGTCTATGTGTATTCACTACAATCTTGTTGAATTGATCTCATCTGTTGTAAACTGTTAAATGTGCTGATGAATATTTAATCTAGCATATTGCATTCCTCATGTCAGTGGCAGAAAAACTCGAAAAAAATGGTCCATGTTGAGGTTAAGGCCTTGTCCACATTTCCTTGTCAGTGAAAAAAAGGGTACGTGTTTCATCTGTGAGATGTCCGTGAAGGATCTGTGGCTAGTCCGTGTGTCCATTTTTACTATCCGTGTGTCATCCGTAATTCACTGACGTTGCTGAGCTGAAAATTAATTTCCAAAGAATCTCCTATCAGTCTTCAGTGAAAAACTGATGCACCATGGATACCTTTTTGAAATATGAGATTTTTAAATTAACCACTAAACAAACTCAGGCTGAGAACATTGCAATGCCACTGCCACATAGGCCCCCTAGAAATGGAAGATGGGTTACTGTAGGTTCAGGTAGACTGAGAGTTGTGGATAGAAGGCATGTCCCACAGTCTGTGGCTCTCCATAATTCATTTGCAGCACTTTCAGAGTGCAAGAGCAACATGGAGGATGGCTCAAGCACAGTGGGTGAGAAACAATCATCTCCCATGCCTAAAGTATGTAAGACTGCAGCCAAAGACAAAAAGGAGAAGGTGAGGATTGATAGTAAGCAGCTGTTGGTGGGCGATTCCATCATAAGAGGTGTGAAGTTTGAGGAGAATAGTGTTGTGAGATGTCTCCCTGGTGCTACCGCTAGCAGGGATAGACGACGGATCCTAAATATTGTTAGGCAAGCAAAGCAGGAAAGGGAAGTGGATGTTATTCTCCATATTGGGACAAACGATCTGGCTTGCAATGAGGCTTCAAAGGTGAAAGAAGCTTTTCATACACTTGGAAAGGATATACGGGAGGTTGCATCAACTGTTTCATTCTCTGCAGTTTTGCCTGTGCAGAACCTTCAGCATGACAGGAAGATGCAAATTAAGGAATTCAATGTATGGCTTGGTGAATGGTGTCTGAACCAAGGGTTTGGCTTTGTGTCTCATGTTAGCTCTTGTTGGAATGGAAAAGAACTGTACAAGAAAGATGGTTTGCATCGTTCTCTCAAGGGAACAAATGTCCTCGGTGAACAGTTCCAAGTATTTGGTAAGAAGCATTTAAACTAGGAAAGGGGGGCAAAAGAGTGACAATCCAGCAGTCCGACTGCCCCCGGAACAATGCCAGAAGAGGCCAGTAGCACAAAGGTTAAGAAATGACAAGCGCAGAGTCTTGTCTACAAATGCTCGCAGTCTAGGTAATAAGATCAATGAACTTGAGGCTATAATGGCATCTGAGAATATAGATGTAGTGGCTGTTACTGAGACGTGGTTCAAGGGGAGTAATGACTGGGATATATCAATACCAGGGTTCTCTCTATACAGGAAAGACAGAGAAGGCAAGAAGGGGGGAGGGGTGGCCCTGTATGTGAAAGATAGCATAAAATCTAATTTGATACAAGTTAGCGAGAACAATTTAGAGTCAGTTTGGGTTACCTTGCAGCTTGATAATCATAAGGTAACTCGTGTAGGTGTGATATATAGACCACCTAGCCAAGTCAAAGAATTAGATGATCTACTAGTTGAGGAAATAGCTAAAATGACATTGAAGGGGGAAGTTATCCGTATGGGAGACTTCAATCTTCCAGATGTAAACTGGAAAACCAAAATAGCTAGTTCTGCCAGGAGTACAGATATTCTAAATTCCCTACTGGGATTATCTCTACAGCAAGTAGTGGAGGAGCCAACCCGGAAGGAGGCCATTTTAGATTTAGTATTCACAAATGGGAATTTGGTATCTGATATTACAGTAGGGGAAAGCTTGGGATCTAGTGATCACCAGTCAGTGTGGTTTACTATCAGTACAGTGACTGAGTCACGCCACACAAAAACAAAAGTTTTAGATTTTAGAAAAACTGACTTTTCTAAAATTAGATTACTGGTATATGAGTCCCTATCAGACTGGAACAGTTTCATTGGAGTCCAGGAGAAATGGGACTACTTAAAAGTGGCACTATTGAAGGCAACAGAAAATTGCATTAGGCTTGTCAGTAAAAGCAAAAAAAGGAAGAGACCACTGTGGTACTCAGCAGAAGTGGCCAAAATCATTAAAAACAAAAAGAGAGCATTTAGGAATTATAAAAAAAAAAAAAAAAACGAGGATGACAGACAAATTTATAAGATTAGGCAGAGAGAGGCCAAACAAGTTATAAGAGCTTCTAAATCACAGGCAGAAGAGAAATTAGCTCAGTCAGGCAAAAAAGGCGATAAGGCATTCTTCAGATACATAAATGAAAAAAGGAAACTAAAACAAGGAATTACCAAATTAAAAAATTAAGAAGGAAGGTATATGGAAGAAGATAAAGAACTAGCTGACTGCCTCAATAAATACTTCTCTTCAGTTTTTACAAAGGAAAATGAAGGAGAAGGACCTCAGTTAGGAAAGAAGACTAATGAATCTTTTGACGCATGTGTCTTTACAGAGGAAGAGGTTCTAAGTCAACTGTCTAAAATTAATACAAATAAGTCACAGGGGCCTGATGGGATACACCCAAAGCTATTAAAAGAGCTCAGCGGTGAACTAGCAAAACCATTAACAGATTTATTTAACCAATCACTGGCAACAGGAGTCGTCCCAGAAGATTGGAAATTAGCAAATGTTGTGCCCATTCACAAGAAAGGTATTAGGGAGGAATCGGGCAACTATAGGCCTGTAAGCCTGACATCAATAGTGGGGAAATTAATGGAAACCATACTTAAGGAGAGGATTGTGGACCATCTAAAATCCCATGGATTGAAAGATGAAAAACAGCATGGGTTTACTTCAAGGAGATCATGTCAAACTAATCTTATTGAATTTTTTCATTGGGTGACTAAAATAATAGATGGAGGAGGTGCAGTAGACATCGCTTATCTAGACTTTAGTAAGGCTTTTGATACTGTCCCACATAGAAGGCTTATCAATAAAGTGCAGTCATTGGGCTTGGACTCCCATATTGTTGAATGGATTAGGCAGTGGCTGAGGGACAGGCAACAGAGGGTTGTAGTCAATGGAGTATATTCAGACCAAGGTCTTGTTACCAGTGGGGTACCTCAGGGATCTGTTCTGGGACCCATATTGTTTAATATCTTTATCAGCAAAATTGCAGAAGGCCTCAATGGTAAGGTGTGTCTTTTTGCTGATGACACAAAGATGTGTAACAGGGTTGATGTTCCTGGAGGGATACACCAAATGGAAAAGGACTTAGGAAAACTAGAGGAATGGTCAAAAATCTGGCAACTAAAATTTAATGTTGATAAGTGCAAGATAATGCACCTGGGACGTAAAAACCCAAGAGCAGAATATAAAATCAGTGATACAGTCCTAACCTCAGTATCTGAGGAAAGGGATTTAGGGGTCATTATTTCAGAAGACTTAAAGGTAGGCAGACAATGTCACAGAGCAGCAGGAAATGCTAGCAGAATGCTTGGGTGTATAGCAAGAGGAATTACCAGTAGAAAGAGGGAGGTGCTCATGCCGCTCTACAGAGCACTAGTGAGACCTCATTTGGAGTATTGTGCTCAGTACTGGAGACCATATCTCCCGAAGGATATTGATACTTTGGAGAGACTTCAGAGAAGAGCTACTAAACTGGTACATGGATTGCAGGATAAAACTTACCAGGAAAGATTAAAGGACCTTAGCATGTATAGCTTGGAAGAAAGACGAGACAGAGGGGATATGATAGAAACTTTTAAATACATAAAGGGAATCAACAAGGTAAAAGAGAAAAGAATATTTAAAAGAAGAAAAACTGCTACAAGAGGACATAGTTTTAAATTAGAGGGGCAAAGGTTTAAAAGTAATATCAGGAAACATTACTTTACTGAGAGAGTAGTGGATGCATGGAATAGCCTTCCTGCAGAAGTGGTAGCTGCAAATACAGTGGAGGAGTTTAAGCATGCATGGGATAGGCATAAGGCCATCCTTCATATAAGATAGGGCCAGGGGCTATTCATAGTATTCAGTATATTGGGCAGACTAGATGGGCCAAATGGTTCTTATCTGCCGACACATTCTATGTTTCTATTTTTCTATGCCGTGTGTCTGTAATTTTCACAGATCCATAGGCTTCTATGGGCATGCGTGGTCCGCATCACGGATCAAAGTGGTGAATATCTCTGTATTTTTTTACTTACTCGCGGTCAGTTAAAAAATACTAATGGGTGAACACACACATATTAATGCGTATGTGTGGTGTCCGTGGAAAATTCAGACAGCACACGTTAGTGAAAAATGGAAATGTGGAGAAAAAAAATAAATAAACTAATGTAAATTAGGGGAGATTTATGAAAAACAGTGGCAGGGAATATAGAGCAGTTGACCAGAGGAAGCAGATTTTCATCAATATATACATATATATATATATATATTGTGGGGGAATAAGCTCGGGATCGCCTTCGCTGGGGTCAAAGGACACTTGTCTGTTTCACACAATTCCAACCAGCACCAAGGTAGAAGTTTTAAGCTGGCCTGGAGCCAGGTTTATTGAGCAGGTTGCACAAATAAAATAAAAAAAGAAAAGTCTTGCCTGTCCGGCACTTACTAAACATTAGAGGTTCCTATCTATCCGCTGGAGGGCTTCTCCCGGCCAGCTCACAAAACAAGGCTTCAGCAACCTAGTACTCACGGTTTGCTCACTCACACAGACATGCTTTCTGTGTTCCCAGGCAGAGAGAGAGTGACTGACCTCCTGGCGCTGTTATATCCCCACCCTCAGTGCTGCTTCATTAATTACCTCACAGGTGAGATTCTTTCACCTGCTACTTACATAGGAGAGGAATCTTAAGGAAATATACCTAACTTCCACTACCAATCCAGCATTGGTGTCACTATAAATATATATATATATATATATATATATATATATATATATTTATATACACAGAGAAAAAGGGGGTCAGTCAGCACATCCCAAAGCGCAGGGGCACGTTGCTATGGCTGAGAACAAGACTGTTAAACAAAACAAGCAATGCAACAGCTCACTGCAAACCAAATAAAGTACAAAATTGCATCATAATATCCAATGCTGAACTAATAAGTTAGAGATACTTGGCAAATCGTTTTGTACAAAATTATTTGAGCCCGTCTGCCGAACGTCAAGGCAATCTCTAGTTAGACGGGTTCCTAACACTAAATATACCTGTTATGTGCCATAGCGGCTATCATATAATTCAGAAAGTGCAGGTTCCACTTACATGCTGGATCCGCCTGAATTTCTGTCATTTTCGGTGCCAAAATGGCCTCCATTGTATCCAGGGAAAGCAGTTACCAGTATGCACGCCGGGCCCACTCCACACCACCCCTGGCGCCACATGGTCACCAAGGACTGCAAAGAGAGTCCACGCACTATCTCTCTCCTGGTGCCATATATTTATATATATACAAACCGGATTCCCCAAAAGTTGGGACACTAAACAAATTGTGACTAAAAACTGAATGCAATGATGTGGAGATGGCAAATGTCAATATTTTATTTGTAATAGAACGTAGATGACAGATCAAACGATTAATCCGAGTAAATGTATCATTTTAAAGGAAAAATACGTTGATTCAAATTTTCACGGTGTCAACAAATCCCCAAAAAGTTGAGACAAGTAGCAATAAGAGGCTGGAAAAAGTAAATTTGAGCATAATGAGGAGCTGGAAGACCAATTAACACTAATTAGGTCAATTGGCAACATGATTGGGTATAAAAAGAGCTTCTCAGAGTGGCAGTGTCTCTCAGAAGCCAAAATGGGTAGAGGATCACCAATTCCCACAATGTTGCGGAGCAATATCAGAAAGGTGTTACCCAGCGAAAAATTGCAAAGACTTTGCATCTATCATCATCAACTGTGCATAACATCATCCGAAGATTCAGAGAATCTGGAACAATCTCTGTGCGTAAGGGTCAAGGCCGTAAAACCATACTGGATGCCCGTGATCTCCGGGCCCTTAAACAACACTGCACCACAAACAGGAATGCTACTGTAAAGGAAATCACAGAACGGGCTCAGGAATACTTCCAGAAACCATTGTCAGTGAACACAATCCACCGTGCCATCCGCCGTTGCCAGCTGAAACTCTACAGTGCAAAGAAGAAGCCATTTCTAAGCAAGATCCACAAGCTCAGGCGTTTTCACTGGGCCAGGCATCATTTAAAATGGAGTGTGGCAAAATGGAAGACTGTTCTGTGGTCAGATGAGTCACGATTCAAAGTTCTTTTTGGAAATCTGGGACGTCATGTCATCCGGACCAAAGAGGACAAGGACAACCCAAGTTGTTATCAACGCTCAGTTCAGAAGCCTGCATCTCTGATGGTATGGGGTTGCATGAGTGCGTGTGGCATGGGCAGCTTGCATGTCTGGAAAGGCACCATCAATGCAGAAAAATATATTCAGGTTCTAGAACAACATATGCTCCCATCCAGACGTCATCTCTTTCAGGGAAGACCCTGCATTTTTCAACAAGATAATGCCAGACCACATTCTGCATCAATCACAACATCATGGCTGCGTAGGAGAAGGATCCGGGTACTGAAATGGCCAGTCTGCAGTCCAGATCTTTCACCTATAGAGAACATTTGGCGCATCATAAAGAGGAAGGTGCAACAAAGAAGGCCCAAGACGATTGAACAGTTAGAGGCCTGTATTAGACAAGAATAGGAGAGCATTCCTATTTCTAAACTTGAGAGACTGGTCTCCTCGGTCCCCAGACGTCTGTTGAGTGTTGTAAGAAGAAGGGGAGATGCCACACAGTGGTGAAAATGGCCTTGTCCCAACTTTTTGGGGATTTGTTGACACCATGAAATTCTGCTTCAACATATTTTTCCCTTAAAATGGTACATTTTCTCAGTTTAAACTTTTGTTCCGTGATTTATGTTCTATTCTGAATAAAATATTAGAAGTTGGCACCTCCACATCATTGAATTCAGTTTTTATTCACGATTTGTATAGCGTCCCAACTTTTTTGGAATCCGGTTTGTGTATAGATATATTTATATATATATATATATATATATATATGTACCAGTACAGACCAAAAGTTTGGACACACCTTCTCATTCAAAGAGTTTTCTTTATTTTCATGACTATGCAAATTGTAGATTCACACTGAAGGCATCAAAACTATGAATTAACACATGTGGAATTATATACATAAACAAAAGAGTGTGAAACAACTGAAAATATGTCATATTCTAGGTTTTTCAAAGTAGCCACCTTTTGCTTTGATTACTGCTTTGCACACTCTTGGCATTCTCTTGATGAGCTTCAAGAGGTAGTCACCTGAAATGGTCTTCCAACAGTCTTGAAGGAGTTCCCAGAGATGCTTAACACTTTTTGGCTCTTTTGCCTTCACTCTGCGGTCCAGCTCACCCCAAACCATCTCGATTGGGTTCAGGTCCGGTGACTGTGGAGGCCAGGTCATCTGGCGCAGCACCCCATCACTCTCCTTCATGGTCAAATAGACCTTACACAGCCTGGAGGTGTGTTTGGGGTCATTGTCCTGTTGAAAAATAAATGATGGTCCAACTAAACGCAAACCGTATAGAATAGCATGCCGCTGCAAGATGCTGTGGTAGCCATGCTGGTTCAGTATGCCTTCAAATTTGAATAAATCCCCAACAGTGTCACCAGCAAAGCACCCCCACACCATCACACCTCCTCCTCCATGCTTCACGTGGGAACCAGGCATGTAGAGTCCATCCGTTCACCTTTTCTGAGTCGCACAAAGACACGGTGGTTGGAACCAAAGATCTCAAATTTGGACTCATCAGACCAAAGCACAGATTTCCAGCAACGGAGGGGACGTGCCAATCGCCATAGTAACACAGAGTGTAAATATACACTCCGAATATAACATCAGTGGGAACATCCAGGTCATCGCATATAGCGAACTAACATCCAGTCATCTCAGGCATATCCAAGAACTTAAGGGATACATGGGGGTACATTCTGTGTTTTCAGGGGCAACCACCATGGTCTCCCTGCTCAGCACCTGGACCAAACAGCTGTCCTCCAGGCCACCAGTGGACAGTCAGAGGACCAATACCGTTTCCCCCATAGTCCCCACATTCAAACCCTCTCTTACAAGTGACAGAGGTGGGATTAACCCCTCCATTTTACAGTGTATCATGGTGTCGCCAAGATGGGAGCCATTAAGCTCCACCCACTTTTATCGTGTTCAAACTGTCTGTCAAAGTAAATACTATGATCAGTCCCACAGCAATTCAATCACCACCACTGTAGACATCAAAATAACATTTGTTCATTCAAATTGTCATCATGCAATGTACGGCACACTCCCAGATCTGCCCACTGATGTCCAACATTTCTTCATACGGTAAATAGGGTCATATTCGCAGACACAAAGGACCACTTCTAGCCTGGCCATAGGGCAGACCGGGCATTTGCCCGGTGGGCCGGGCCGCCTGGTGGGCCGGGCCGAACACAATCAGCCGTTTTTTTTTTTTTTTCATTAATGTGGCAGGCAGCAGCCGGGCAGGAGTGGAGATGAGCGCTTCCCAGTGGCGGCCGCATACCTATCAGGGAAGCAGCTGCTTCGGGGCCCGAGAGCAGTCGCTGTACTTCGTCACCCCGGGCCCGTCAGAGCAGCTGACTTCTCCTGCACTTGCACTCTTTGCTCTGCCTCTCCAACTCCTCAGTTCGGCCCGATGTGGGCGGAGCTATCTACCCGCGAAGTGATTCCTGCAGCCTGAAGTTACCTTTCCTGCCCAGCAGCATGCTGAACATCAGTTGGATTGTCACCAGTTAACTGCACCAGTGATGTGAGTGTCAGGGGAACTGGGGTTATATTCAGCTTTCCCAGACTGTGCACATGTGACCTGCAGTACAGTAGGAAAGCTGGGTGAATTATATCATGAAATGTCATCCAGCTTCCCTGCTATCCTGCATGGCACAAGTGCAGAGGCATTAGAGTATGGGGGAGAGGCACAGCAGGAAAGCTGGGTGTCTGTCTATATATGTGTATTGTATATGTGCGCGTCCATGTATGTGGAGAGTGCGTGTATGTGTGCGTCCATGTGTGTGGAGAGTGCGTGTATGACTGCGTCCATGTATGTGGAGAGTGCGTGTATGAGTGCGTCCATGTATGTGGAGAGTGCGTGTATGTATGTGGAGAGTGCGTGTATGACTGCGTCCATGTATGTGGAGAGTGCGTGTCTGACTGCGTCCATGTATGTGGAGAGTGCGTGTATGTGTGTGTCCAGTGTGTATGACTGCGTCCATGTATGTGGAGAGTGCGTGTCTGACTGCGTCCATGTATGTGGAGAGTGCGTGTATGACTGCGTCCTTGTATGTGGAGAGTGCGTCCATGTATGTGGAGAGTGTGTGTATGACTGCGTCCATGTATGTGGAGAGTGTGTGTATGACTGCGTCCATGTATGTGGAGAGTGCGTGTATGACTGCACTATGGAGGCATCTACTGGGGGCCCTATATACTGGCACGCATTATAGGTGGGCACTATGGAGAAGTGGGGGACAAGAGCACTATGAGGGCATTATATAGGGGCATTTAATACTGGCACCCATTTTGATGCCACTATGGGGAAGGGAGGAAAGGAGCATTATGGGGGTATCTATGTGGGGCATTTTAAAGTGCCACATTATGGAGGGCACTATGGAGACGGGGAAGGAGCACTATGTGGGCATCTTCTGGGGGGACTATATAGGAGTATTTTATACAGGCACAAATTATAAGGTCACTATGGGCACCTAAGCTCAACTGGGCACTAAGTGTTTTTTGTAGTGGCACACAGTGCAGGTCATTAGAACACATGAGGGCACTCTGGGGGCATTGGCTATACTGGGGGCACTAAGAGGAGGTGTTTCTTTTTTTACTGCCACACGACTGAGCATTTTTTGTACTGGTGCACATTATAAAGGGGGGGGGGGGGGTTCTACTGTTACACATTATAAAGATAATTATTACTATCGGGGCATTATGGTGGGCTTTATTACAACTGGGGGACTATGGGAGCATTATTACTTGTGGGGCACCCTGGCACAGCATCAGTTTAGCACAGTTCTTTTTGCAGTATAGTTTTGGGGAGCACAGCTTCTCATTATTGGGGGTGCATGATGGGATGTTAATTGGAGGATGATGGAAAAGTAGGAAACTAAGATGTCTGTGAAACTCTGCAGAGACGTGAGATGGCTGAAAGAAATGATCATGGCGGTCTGGTCTGAATGGAGAAGATGAAGAAAGAGAACATCTACATCAGAGGAGACGTCACTGGATATAAGAGGTATGGGGCGCTGTATGAGGCTACTGTCACATCTGCGTTAGTGATCCTGGCAGGCTGTTTTAGCTGAGAATTCACTGGATCCGGCACTGCTGGGAAAAATGCTTAGAATCAGCGGGACATAAACCGCTGCATGCTGTGCGTTGTGTCCAGTCGATTCCTTGCATTTTCTGCCGGATTAGGTGGCCGGATCGTACTAAGATCCCTAATGTCACCTGGGGACCCCCAAAGAACCTTGTATGTTGGCTGAAGCCTTCCTATCTTACTGGTGGCTGGCCCTGCCTCTCAATTGTGCTTCCGGTTTTGGCCCCGCCCCTAGACTGCAAGGGGGTGGGGCCTGTTGTGGGTCATGTGATTGGGCTGCTCAGTCAAAAATGCCCGGGCCTATTTTTTGTCCCAGTCCGGCCCTGCTTCCAGCCATGCTTGCTAAAAGAAGACAAAGAGCCTAAAGTGTACCCAAAGGTTCTATAAAAAAATATAAAAAGAAAATTCAGATCAGTATATCAAAGATTAGCACTGTTGTATATTTCCTATAACAGACTGAACACGTTAGATCCCCCATGTTCATAGAGCAGACTGCACCTCCTAACCACATAAGTCCTATCTACATTCAGTATTCAAGCCACCCGGCTTAAGTGTAAGCAACCAGTGGATCCACATTATTTTGCGCTGTTTCAATAGTAGCTCTCTATTACCTCCTCTTTTAAGAGGGGGAATACAATCTATAACCCTAAATTTGAGATCCTTCTCCCTGTGTCCAACATCCGCAAAATGCTTGGAAACAGGGAGATCCCTCCGTTTCTGGCGTTTCGAGTACCTATGGTAATTCAACCTGGTCTTTACATCTAAGGTGGTCTCTCCAACATAGAGGAGACCACAAGGACACGACAGTAAGTATATAACAAATGCACTGTTACATGTGAGGAAGTGACGGATTTCAAACTGAGTCTTCAATGTTGGATGTATGAATTTGTCCCCTTTCAGCATATAGCTGCAATTGACGCAGTTAGCAACCATTTCTTTTAGAGCCTATATATGTCTGGATAGATGTTTTCTCTCCAGCTACATCCGCTCTAACCAGTTTATCACGCAGGTTATTAGATCTTCTGTATGACATGAGAGGGGGCACAGCAAATTCCTTAATATTATTAAAATTACTTTTCAATATCGACCAGTGCTTCTTAATCACCCCTGCTATTTGATAACTACCTTCTCTATATGTAGAGATAAATGGCACCCTATCCGCAATCTGCTTATTGATTGTCCACTGGTGGCCTGGAGGACAGCTGTTTGGTCCAGGTGCTGAGCAGGGAGACCATGGTGGTTGCCCCTGACAACACAGAACGTACCCCCATGTATCCCTTAAGTTCTTGGATATGCCTGAGATGACTGGATGTTAGTTCGCTACTTGCGATGACCTGGATGTTCCCACTGATGTTATATTCGGAGTGTATATTTACACTCTGTGTTACTATGGCGATTGCCACGTCCCCTCCGTCGCTGGTTGGATATGACTGAGACTGAGTCACATGGTCCGCCCCCTCCTCTCCTCGCGATACAGGCGTTGCGCTCCACGTCATCGCGCTGCATACCAAGCGAGCCTGAGAGCGTGGGCACGCAGTAGGAGCTGGGAGGACGGGACTGACTGTCAAACTCGGCGCATGCGCATAGCGCGGCTAGAGACGCCAAACACTTGCGGCCACACTGAACCACCAATGGTATGCAATGCTATTTTAATATATTAATGGGATACGGCTGTATACTTTTTGTCATAAATTGTTTTTTAACCCCTTAATCACTTGCACTTAGCACTTTTGCACAATTATACAGGCTCTCAGATCTAATTTTGGGATAGGAAAGGATATATGTATATCTACAACACTTCTGTTTTGCACTGTATTCAATGATTTTATACAACTATTGGATTTTTCTATGCAATTTTGTGACTAAATGGATTTATTGTAATGATTGTGATGTCACGTGACCGAGCACTTTTTGTACCATGTGTTTTTACTAATTTGTATCATGTGACTTGATTGCACTTGCTTTTGGGTATATATACCCTGTTATTGCACTGTTGTATAGCTTGACAAAGGCCTCATTGAGTAGGCCGAAATGTTGCTGGGAAATTAAAGCTTGGGGGTGTCGGAATATTTATGCTGTCTCCGATTGACAGTCTATATGATTTATGTGAATAAATTAAAATCGGTAATAAAGGAGATTCTAACTTATTATCATAAATATCAAGCTAAAACAAGCTCGTGATCTGCGTTGAATTGAAGACAAAACCCAGTTATAGACAAAATATATATGTAATTTATTAATACAATTTATAGTGCAAAATAATATATATAACAAAATTGGCGGTAATAAAATTCAATCAATGATATGCAAAATAGTGGTAAAGACAAAAATAATTGAGAACATATATCTATATATACACAATTATGCCTTCTTATAATAATACCCCTCACTTATATTAAAAGTCAATTTAATACTTGATTTCTCTCAGCCGACAAATGTCCGATTAAACCCAAATCTGGTTTATCTTTTATCTATATAAATATATATATATTATCAACCATACTGGTCTAGAACTGAATTCAGTTCCTTGGAGATAATACCGTGTTTTCACTAGTATATTTTTAATCTCCCTGTATTGGATTAATTTTCAGGATGATGCTGCAGGTACACCCCCAATCTTATTCCAAAACAGATACTATACACAAAGTATGGTTAATTGAATATATCTATAGATATGTATTATATTAATTAATTATCCTATAAAATATAGGTAAGGTTATACTATACCAAAATGTCAGCTAGCAGAAATCAGTTTCAATGGTTCTAAGATGGCTGCCTCCAATGACTGGCAAGATGGTCAAGATGATGTTCAGAGAGAGAGTCAGATCGATCCCTTCTGTCAGCCCATACCATCTTTTTATCCTATCTTAGAAAGGGCTTGGCCAAGTTTTATCATTAACTAGTGACCTCACTTTATAATTAATAGAACCTCCCTCTAGGGAAAAATATACCCTAGATCTTTGTTACCCTAACACTAGATGGCACTAGTATTCCATACAAAAATCGAAGCATTCATTTATTTCTCTATTCATATACTAGCAATAAAATGTAATCTAAGGTTTTAGACAAAACCTTGAGAAGATCTTAAAGAGACAATGAGTTTTATACTTGGTCAACTAACTTGTGTATCCTTAAGTCTTTTGACCAGACTTGATTAAATCAAGATAAATAGGGCTATCTCAATTCATTGTTCTTGTATGAGACAGGGTTTGTTCATGATCACCTGTGTCCACATTTTCCCATTCCAGGAAAGAAATAATTAATTTGTGTGTTCCACTGAGACAGATTCTAAACATGACAGAGGAGTTTATACCTCATTTCTAATCTTACAATTGAATATATCTATGAGGACTATACTCTTATATATATACTATATATTCAGCACACCTATTAAAATTGATTATATAAAATCAATCTACTCCTATATTGATTAATATAAAAACCACAAAGAAAGATTAGAGTCTTTCTATTCACTAAAATCATCAGAATCCAAATACATTGTCTTATCTAGGCCTTGGGACATCTCCTTCTCACAAAACAGACCTAGGTAAACACTTTGGTATATATCGTAAACCTTAGGTTAGCAATTTCAGAGTAAAAAAAAATCCTGAATTCACTCTGCCTTAAAATAAGACAAAATGGTTGTCCCTTAGGCTCATGTCCATACACTTATATAGGCCTTATAATTATGGACTTTATTCATACTCAATAGTTCTGACAAATCCCCCCCCTTCTTCCCACGTTAGTCAAGGATCCCCTTAAGACCTAACTGGGAGAAGGTCGGAAGACTTTTCATGTTCATCAATATTGTATCTGAATCTTTTATCGCATCATAACGTCAATCCTGGAAAAGTATATTATCACAGAGATTCTGTGTCCAATGGTTTTAGCATGTGAGAAAAATACAAAACTTGGCACCAATCATGCCATTATTGCTGTGACTTTGTTCTCATGCATAATGTACCAATTTGGTTCCTTTCCCAAGCTAAAATGGTGATATCCGATATCTTCATCCAATGAATGTCCTTGGATCCAGTTTCGCAAAGATTCTTGAAATATAATCTTCTTAGCCATCATTCACAATCCTGGGACATCTGAAACACGACTGTAGATTCGGGTTGATGATTAGTTCCGTCTTTAATTGGACCTCTTGAATCAACACCATCTGCACGATATCTGTATCTTTGTTGTCATCATCATCGCCAGGAATCACGTCTGGTTCCGCCCGTCCTTTTTCTATAAAGGAAAATGAAAGTATGAATACAGTATATATATATATATTTATTTATTTTTTCTTTTGAGATATACAGTTTCCCTAGCGTTGCTATGTAAAATGCTTTATATGGAAACCCCAGAATTGGAACATCTGTGAACTGAGAGAAATTAGATTAACGCATCCTTATTCATTCTCTTATTCAGCGTCATCTTTTATAATTCTCAGTTCTGATCTTGGATGACATACTCGCAATTGATTTACATGGACCCATTTCTCGATAAAACCATCTTTGGTATTAATTTTCACCTTATAAACTACAGGTGATATTTTATCAATTACATCATACGGACCTTTCCATGATGGGAGAAATTTTCTTTCTTTTACCCGATCCCGGGCAAAGTTATAGAGATACACTCTATCTCCTACCTCATATTCCTTTTTGGTAGTTTTCAAATCATAATAAGTTTTGTTACTTACGGCGGCTTTCTCAAGATTCTTCTGCGCGAAAGCAAACGCGTGTTGAAGATACTTACGAAGGTCTTCCACATACTGATGTGTCGTGGCTGCATTGATCAGGTTATGATCTGATGTGCGATACAACAGATGTTGAGGAAGTACCATTCTTCTTCCTGTCATCAGCTCAAAAGGTGACATCTGGGTAGCCGTACTTGGAGTAGCTCTAATGGCCATGAGTACTAATGGTAACCTTATATCCCAGTCTTTACCCGACTCCTTAACATATTTCTTAAGGATGTTGACAATAGACTGGTTATAGCGCTCAACGGATCCGCTAGATGTTGGACGATAAGCAATGTGTAATTTTCTCTTCACACCCAACATCTTCCACATCTTCGCCATTACTTCACTTACAAAGTGTGATCCACGGTCTGAATCAATCCTTAACGGTAACCCAAATCTGGAAAATACATGGTTAATCAACAAAAATGCACAGGTCTCGGCTGTGTTATTGCGGGCCGGTAAACACTCTACCCATTTTGTAAACACACAAGTGACGGTTAACATGTATTTATTTCCTCGGGATGACCGGGTAACAGGACCAATAAAATCGATTTGGATGTCAGACCATGGTAATGAAAAACCTTTCTTCTGAAGTGGAGCACGATGTTTAGGACCTTGCGGTTGAAATTGCGCACATACCAAACAACCTTGACAATAACTCTGGACATCCTTTAACATATGAGGCCAGTAGGCATAATCACGTAGTGACTCATATGTAATCTTTTCTCCACGATGACCAGCTGTAGGTGCATCATGGGCATGCTGTAACATTAAACCTCTAAATGTAGTAGGAACTACCCACTGCTGAATACCATTTTTAGAGGTTCTCATTAATAACCCATCCTGAATACTAAATTGGGATTTGGATTTCATAAGTAATCGGAGGTCTTCTTTTTGGGTAAAATTATCCTCCGATATGGGATTATTATTAGGATCCTCAATATATTTATAGAAGATTCCCAATATAACATCTTCCTTCTGGCTTTTGATCAGATCCTCACTAGAAGATTCTTGGCTCCATTGAACTATACTATTTTCAGTTTGGGCCTTAGCCTGTTGTCTAGTGACAGCGTCAATGGGAATCATCTCTAGTAGGTGATCTATATTCACATGATCACCATTTATGGCTCCTTGTTTGGCTAGTTTGTCAGCTAGGTCATTACCCTCTTTATCTTTATTTTGGGTTTTGGAATGACCTTTAGTCTTTTTCCAATAAATGGTTAGATCATTATGTCGGACTAGCTCATCTATGGCACAAAACAACTTTGTTTCACTGGTTTGTTATTGGACCGTAACATATGACTCCTCTTCCATGTGGGCATATATTCTACAAAGCTGTTCCGCACATAATTTGAATCAGTAACAATGACGAATTCCTTTATATTGTGCTCTATAGCAATTTTAACGGTTTGGTAGACAGCTGCTAATTCGGCTACCTGGCTACTCTTAGCACCAATACTATAACCTATTGAAATACTCGGGCACCCATCTATCCACGTAATACCAATTCCTGCCACTAGTTTTCTTTCGTCCCCTACAATGGTGTGGTAAGCACAACCATCTATGTACGCACAAGGGAGTAGAGAGCAATAGTCGTCTTCATACGCTTTGTAAGGGGAAGATTTTTGTTCCTCTAGAAAATCATCTATCAGTTCTTCCGTTTGAGAATTAGCAGCGCAATTATGCAGTTCAGCAAGTCCTTGGGCTACTGGACACTTTTTATTTTGCTTATACTGAACTTCCAACGGCCATCCTTGTAAAGACAAGGTCCAAGCAGTGATCCTGCTGTTAGACAAGTTACCATCCCTAATTTTATGTAGATATTGTAGGGGTTGATGGGCCGTTTCAACAATGATTTTCTCACCCTGTACAAAACTTCTAAAGTTTTGAAGCGCCCAGACTGTGGCTAGTAAAGCTTTTTCACAGTTACTAAACTTTATTTCTACTGGTGACAGTGATTTACTTGCATAAGCTATAACTTTATGCAATTTATCTTGTTTTTGGCATAGGACAGCACTAATACTAAGATTTGTAAAACCAGTTTCCAGATAAAAGGGTTTACCCCCCTCGGGATACGCTAGACATGGGGCTTGGGTGAGTCTCCTTTTAAGCTCAGACATAGCTTGTTCCTGATCCTCCCCCCATGTCCAGGGTACACCTTTCTTTAACAATGTCAGCAATGGTTTACTAATCTCAGCATAGTTATCAATGAATTTACGGGAGTAATTCATCATACCCAGAAATGATCTTAATTCACTAATGTTGGTAGGCGTTTTAGATTTCATAACTGCCTCCACCTTTTTCTTCTGGGGATTCAGGCCTTCACAGGTAACCTCATGTCCAAGGAAATTTACCTTAGTTCGACACCATTGGGCTTTCTGTAAAGAAATTTTCACACCTGCCTCTTTCAACTGATTCAGTACATGCCTAATTTCTTGAATATGCTGGTCAAATGAAGTACTTTTCATCAAAATGTCATCTACATAAGTTAAATTTCCTCTTTCTGTGGCATCAGGCATAGCCTTATGTAAAAATACAGCAAATTCATGACCTGAATTTATGTACCCAAACGGTAGTCTAGTCCAGGCAAACTGTTCTTTACCAAAAGTAAAGGCTAATTTGTATTGATCTTCAGGGCTCACTTTGATGGTCCAATATCCCTGAGCGCAATCTAAGCTGGTAAAGATCCTAGCGCCTTGCATTTGTACCAAGCATTGGTCTATATACGGCACGGGCCAGCCGGACATATATACACGTTTATTTAGCTGACGAAGATCAGCACATAAACGCCATTGACCATTCGGTTTAAGAATTCCAAGAATAGGATTGTTATAAGAACTGTGCACTGGTCTTATAATACCTCTCTCCTTGAGATTTTGGATTATTTCCGCTAGCGAGTCGTAACAAGCTAGTGGAAGACGATATTGCTTGATATAAACGGGAGGTGCCTCAGGATCAGTCTGAATCCTAGCAATGTGTATGTCAGTCAGACCACAATCAAAGGAATCTTTAGCAAAGATATCCTTGAATTCTAAGAGAACTTCCTTTAGTTGTTGTCGCTCTGGGTCATTGGAGCATCCATCAGCTAATGAAATTTGTTGCTGGACCATTTCCATAAACCCTGGAAAAACTTCTGGTTGACCTATTTCATAGGTTTCCTCCAACCTGTCAGTGAGGTCATGATTTGACTTACCTGCTTTTTCAGCAAACTCATGATATTCCTGGGCTTCCTGCTCATTGATTGTATGATCAAAGGTAAGAGAGGATTCCTCTACCTTACAGGTACCTTCTTCAAGATTAAAAGGATATACTGAACTAATGGTGAACAATCCTTCAGGAGAAGAATAAAATGTTTGTTCAACCAATTGTTCTTCTGTTAGATACGATTCAGGTATTAGGCCAATAATTATATTCTGAAACCCAAAAGTATAATAATCTGAATCTAATGCCATACCAATGATAGTGTCTTTAGACAAATGCACTTCATTTGGCATACCATTATTCACAATTATTTGGGTTTTAAAGGTTTGTAAATTCACCATAGGGGTATGATTTACTGAAATACCTAATTGTTGCATTCTGTTTGATAGGCATATCAATGCATCACCATTCTTTAATTTTTGGCCTTTTGACACCTGAATGGGTAACAGGAAATTATTAGTACCTGGAGGGATGATTATATCTCGTGGCACTAATACACTGACTGCATAAGGCAGTATCTGGGATGACTTGAGTGCTTCATGTTCATCCATAAAACCTTCAGGATTCCCTTTTAATCTTGTCCACAATGTGGAATTCACTATATCCACATGGATAGCAAAACGATGTAAAATATCGTTGCCAATGTACATAGGATATCTGGGTTCATCAAGCACCAGGAATAAATGAGTAGCCGATTTTCCTGCAATAGAAATGGTTAATATACATTTTGCAATTATATTATGATCATCAGAATCATTATCTAAGTCATGTATCCAATTATCTTGTGGATTTGGATATCGAATCACTTTAGAATTGGCCACTTGATTTAGTAGATCCCTACTAATATAACTGTTTTCATGGCGCAAATCCAATTTAGCCCTCTTAGTTCTTCCTAAGTCATTCACCTGTACTGGGAAGAACATCTCATCATCCACCTTTTCCATTCCCACTAGGAATTGTTCGTGACCATTAAACCCAATAGGGTCAGTAGTTTCTGGGTGTAGGTGGATTGTAAGAACATCCCCTTCCAAACAGACATCTTTTACTCGTTCAGGAGACACACATATAGGTGTTATCTTCCTGTTCACCTATAGTGGAATTTGGAGTGATTTGCAAGGAAAGAGACATCAGGGACTTGGCTATTTCGGAAATGTACCTCAATGGAATCCGGCCTTTCCTCTATCACATGGCAGTTACGCCTATTGTGATAGGATTGTGATTGTTCATAATTAATGGGCATCCTCACTTGAGACCATATCACCTTATTAACAAAATCAATAACTGGACTTAATCTTTTCAGGAAATCAATGCCAATAATTAATCTATCAATGGGCATATCCACGATCAATGTAGGATGGCTAATTACTTTGTTTCCTACTTTAAAATCCAGCCAAGCTTTACCTAAAACCTTGAGGGCATTGCCTGAGACACTTACCAGGTTAGCATTAAAACTTTTTAACTTATACCTGTTAGAAGATACATCCTGCAATTGTTGGAAGTATTTTACAGATAATAAAGTTGCTTGGCTACCTGTATCTATCAAGGCTATTATTGGCGAGAAATTATCAAATAATTCAACTTTCATATAATATCTATTATCTATTTCCTGTATGGAACAAAGATATTTGGAATGATTATTGAAATGGTTTTCCTGCTCAGCATTTAGACTTGTCCTCAACTCCTCCTCCTTCCTTTTATGAGCAGGATCGCATGTCTTCTTCTGTGCAGCTGAAGACTTTGTGTGCTGTAAGACAGAACAAACAGGTTTCCCCTCCCCCTTGCCATGTGGCTTTGTAAGGGTTAAATTCCTTTTAAAGGGAAGGACAATTATGTTAGATTGCTCCACTTTACATACATTTAAGTCATCAACCTCTGCAACATTTGACATACTTACCTGCTTCTCCCCCTTTATATTTGGGGAGGATTCTCTACAGGAGGGGTTACCCCTAAAAAAGGATTTTTAGGGTTAGCAGTGATTGTTTTAGACAATTCCTCCATCCGCTGCATCAACATACCAAACTGATCTTGGATTTGATCCATTCGATCATATAGGTTACTTCTCTTTCTCCCATAATCTTTGGGAGATTGATTTTGGTACCGATATGATTGTGATCTCCCAGAACCATCTGACTCAGAACCACTTTGAGCCCTTTCTGGCCTACGTTGATATCCCCTATAATAATTATTCTGATATCTTTGAAAAGGAGGGAACCGTCTATTTCTAAACTCCTTCTGGTGGTTTGGGTTCTTTTCAGCAACATTTGGACCCTTATTCCCATCTGGCCTAGGCTGAATTTTATTTGGCTCGGAAGGTCTAGGAGTTTTTAACACATCAGCATAACTTCTTTTAGGGCTTTCAAATTTTCCCTGATCTCTTTTTATGTGAGTTTCTGCTATTTCCTCACTCGCTCTTTTAAATTTTCTGTCAGGAGACTCATCACAATTTTGTATTGCAGCGTACAGAGTTGTACTCTCAGTGAGTAACCAATCCAGAGTCTTTCTGGGATGGTAATCCCTGGCCAAAATAAATTTTATTTTATTGGGCAAAGAGTCATAAAATAACTGGATAAATTCACTACCTTCAAAATTGGGATCTTTTTCAGATAAACTATAGGCATTTTTGAGGACTGACAAAAATTCCCTGGGACTTTGATTATGTCTACATTTCAGGGTAAATAAGGCCCTCCTTGCAGCAGTAGCGGACTTATAGGGACCAAATTCAGTTTTTATTTCTGCAACCACATCTGACCAAGAATCCCTACCCATATCTCTAAGGGAATTAAAGAAATACCGGTGTTTTGGTTCGAATACCCAGGTAATAAATTCAAGTTTCTGTATGTCCTTTTCTAAATGTAAAGTTTTCATGGCCTCCTCATATATTTCCAAATGACTTATTATGGAGGGTGAACCCTTTTTTGCAAATTGACCCACAGTTTCCTTGAGAAATTTGATCACTTTAGTAGTGTCTATCATGGGTTGATAAGATCTCTGTACTGAACTTTTAGAGGACCTAGGAGGTGAAATCGGTCTTAATTTAGGAAGAGAATGTTCTCTCAGAGCCATTAATTCTTCTCCATTAAAGGGGTTGTCATATTTACTTTCTGCATCTGATTCCCCCCTGGAATATTTTACCTGCACTCTATTAGAATCCTTAGGCTGTCTGAATTGAAGAGGGTCAAGATCCCGGTTATCTAACTCTGTTTGTAAATTTCTATTGTCCTTATACAACTTTTTACATTCCTCATCTAGATCCACCATAGACAATTGACATTTAGACAATTCATTAGTAGCCTGACTTAATTTCCATTCCAGAGTCCTAATAACTTCTTGCTGTTGACTGTCTCTGTCATTATATTCTGATAATTTAGCAGACCATTGTGCTAATTCACCAGAAACCATGGCCGCCTTATTTTCCATTTCAGATAAATCTTTTTGAAATTTATCAATTTCATATGCCTGTTCAACATTTTTATATTTTGCTTTTTCTAATTGCTTTGCTATTTCAATAACTAAATATACAAATTCAGGCCAAGATTGAAGGATTAATGAATCCTTATCTTTCTTATGTTTAGCTTGGGAAATGTGACAGAGATAATCAGCAAACCGGGATTTATCAGACCAGATATCATCTGCATATTCTACAGCTCTCTTTTCCAATTCAAACCTCCAATCCTTTAACTCTCTCTTAATATCCAACCTGTCATGCATATGACCCAACACAATATATTCAATTAATTCTTGAGTCTTTCTATCATGCATATCAGTCTTTACCACTGCAGCAGCAGCCTGCATGCCTTGGCTAGCCTCGCCATTGTTATCAGACATTTTTTTACTTGTTGCACTACAAGTACCACAATAACTTTATCAAATATATATTTTGCACCCCAAAATTTTGTTTCTATTACAAGCAGATCTCGGTAGGGACCTCCAATTTAATGTCGGAATATTTATGCTGTCTCCGATTGACAGTCTATATGATTTATGTGAATAAATTAAAATCGGTAATAAAGGAGATTCTAACTTATTATCATAAATATCAAGCTAAAACAAGCTCGTGATCTGCGTTGAATTGAAGACAAAACCCAGTTATAGACAAAATATATATGTAATTTATTAATACAATTTATAGTGCAAAATAATATATATAACAAAATTGGCGGTAATAAAATTCAATCAATGATATGCAAAATAGTGGTAAAGACAAAAATAATTGAGAACATATATCTATATATACACAATTATGCCTTCTTATAATAATACCCCTCACTTATATTAAAAGTCAATTTAATACTTGATTTCTCTCAGCCGACAAATGTCCGATTAAACCCAAATCTGGTTTATCTTTTATCTATATAAATATATATATATTATCAACCATACTGGTCTAGAACTGAATTCAGTTCCTTGGAGATAATACCGTGTTTTCACTAGTATATTTTTAATCTCCCTGTATTGGATTAATTTTCAGGATGATGCTGCAGGTACACCCCAATCTTATTCCAAAACAGATACTATACACAAAGTATGGTTAATTGAATATATCTATAGATATGTATTATATTAATTAATTATCCTATAAAATATAGGTAAGGTTATACTATACCAAAATGTCAGCTAGCAGAAATCAGTTTCAATGGTTCTAAGATGGCTGCCTCCAATGACTGGCAAGATGGTCAAGATGATGTTCAGAGAGAGAGTCAGATCGATCCCTTCTGTCAGCCCATACCATCTTTTTATCCTATCTTAGAAAGGGCTTGGCCAAGTTTTATCATTAACTAGTGACCTCACTTTATAATTAATAGAACCTCCCTCTAGGGAAAAATATACCCTAGATCTTTGTTACCCTAACACTAGATGGCACTAGTATTCCATACAAAAATCGAAGCATTCATTTATTTCTCTATTCATATACTAGCAATAAAATGTAATCTAAGGTTTCAGACAAACCTTGAGAAGATCTTAAAGAGACAATGAGTTTTATACTTGGTCAACTAACTTGTGTATCCTTAAGTCTTTTGACCAGACTTGATTAAATCAAGATAAATAGGGCTATCTCAATTCATTGTTCTTGGATGAGACAGGGTTTGTTCATGATCACCTGTGTCCACATTTTCCCATTCCAGGAAAGAAATAATTAATTTGTGTGTTCCACTGAGACAGATTCTAAACATGACAGAGGAGTTTATACCTCATTTCTAATCTTACAATTGAATATATCTATGAGGACTATACTCTTATATATATACTATATATTCAGCACACCTATTAAAATTGATTATATAAAATCAATCTACTCCTATATTGATTAATATAAAAACCACAAAGAAAGATTAGAGTCTTTCTATTCACTAAAATCATCAGAATCCAAATACATTGTCTTATCTAGGCCTTGGGACATCTCCTTCTCACAAAACAGACCTAGGTAAACACTTTGGTATATATCGTAAACCTTAGGTTAGCAATTTCAGAGTAAAAAAAAATCCTGAATTCACTCTGCCTTAAAATAAGACAAAATGGTTGTCCCTTAGGCTCATGTCCATACACTTATATAGGCCTTATAATTATGGACTTTATTCATACTCAATAGTTCTGACAAAGGTCTTCACCCTTTCACGCCAATCTGGAATGCTGCCTCGTTTTTTGGGATATATATACAGTGGAGGAGAAGCCAGCCTTCCTGGAGGAATTGCACCCAGTACACACTATCTGACTGTGCTGCTGCGGTATTTGCAAGACTATATATACACACACACATACAGTCATACCGTATTTTTCGCCCTATAAGAGTTTTAGCTTGTGGGCGAATATGTAGAAGATAGTATATTCTACATATTCAAGCTAAAAGTAGGGATGGATCAGTGTCCAGCGCTATATTACTATATATTCGTTTTTTAGAATATTCGTTATATTCTTAAAAAAAATATATATATATATACCAACATAGTGAATAGTCTAAAAAAACTAATATAGAGCAATATAGCGCTATAGTCTTACTTTAGAATATTCGTAATATTCTAAAAAACTAATGTAGAGCAATATAGCTAATATAGTGCCATTTTCTTTTTTTTTTAAGAATAGTCATATTTATTTTTCCATCTGAACATGATTGATTCCTCCCAGCTTCTTGCTTGTGGGCCAATGAGGCATTGGCCCACAAGCAAGATAAAGGGAATAATCATGTTCATATGGAAAAAAAAATATGAATATTCGTCATTACGAATATACAGCAGTATATTCTAAATATTTGTGAATTGTCGAAGTGCCAATATTCGAGATTAAAATTTGTAATTCGAATATTCATGCTCAACACTAGTCACTGTTATAGAGGCACTGTGGAGGTCACTGTTATGGGATCACTTTGGATGTCAATGTTATGGGATCACTGTGGATGTCACTGTTATGGGGGTAATCTACACTCACCTGAAGAATTATTAGGAACACCATACTAATACGGTGTTGGACCCCCTTTTGCCTTCAGAACTGCCTTAATTCTACGTGGCATTGATTCAACAAGGTGCTAATAGCATTCTTTAGAAATGTTGGCCCATATTGATAGGATAGCATCTTGCAGTTGATGGAGATTTGAGGGATGCACATCCAGGGCACAAAGCTCCCGTTCCACCACATCCCAAAGATGTTTTATTGGGTTGAGATCTGGTGACTGTGGGGGCCATTTTAGTACAGTGAACTCATTGTCATGTTCAAGAAACCAAATTGAAACGATTTGAGTTTTTTGACATGGTGCATTATCCTGCTGGAAGTAGCCATCAGAGGATGGGTACATGGTGGTCATGAGGGGATGGACATGGTCAGAAACAATGCTCAGGTAGCCTGTGGCATTTAAACAATGACCAATTAGCCCTAAGGGGCCTAAAGTGTGCCCAGAAAACATCCCCCACACCATTACACCACCACCACCACCACCAGCCTGCACAGTGGTAACAAGGCATGATGGATACATGTTCTCATTCTGTTTACGCCAAATTCGGACTCTACCATTTTAATGTCTCAACAGAAATCGAGACTCATCAGACCAGGCAACATTTTTCCAGTCTTCAACAGTCCAATTTTGGTGAGCTTGTGCAAATTGTAGCCTCTTTTTCCTATTTGTAGTGGAGATGAGTGGCACCCGGTGGGGTCTTCTGCTGTTGTAGCCCATCCGCCTCAAGGTTGTGCGTGTTGTGGCTTCACAAATGCTTTGCTGCATACCTCGGTTGTAATGAGTAGTTATTTCAGTCAACGTTGCTCTTCTGATGAATGTCCAAAAAATAAAAAAATGGAGACAGCACATCCAAAAAGCGGAACTTTATTCCAGATGCAACGTTTCGGCTTAGTGATAGCCTTTGTCAAGCATGCTTGACAAAGGCTATTACTAAGCCGAAATGTTGCATCTGGAATAAAGTTCCGCTTTTTGGATGTGCTGTCTCCATTTTTTAATTTTTTGGACATTCATCAGTTATTTTTTGGGGGGCTTTTTACAACCTCCCCTGGAGACGAGCACCCGCAGCATTAGTACTTAGGAGTGCTGTTCACCGGTGTTTTTAACGTTGCTCTTCTATCAGCTTGAATCAGTCGGCCCATGGTGCCATATGAGCAATTACTCGTATTGATTAAATCAACTTAATTCCTAACTAATTGAAATGAACACAAAACAATATTGTGGTAGAAAATTGGCCGTGGTCTTTTATTAAGGGTTACATAAATATAATATTAATGATAAAATCACCATAATAATTAAATAAATAAATAATCAATAAATAAATACTCATTTAAAATTCATAGAGTCCACAATTGTCCCCCCAGCAAAGCTGGGTGACTAACCCCCCTTCAATATCAGACCACGACTTCCATTTAAAAGGGGAGGGCGGGCGGGACGACGTCCTCTTCTTCCAGGCTCCGCGGCGGACAAGCTCCGGACCTGCTGCGACCCTTCTTAAATATTCAAATTTCCCGCCCAAGCCATCTTAAACACCAATCAGGAAACGGGCAGAAACAGGTACCTCAGCAACAGGTAGGCAACCAGGTACCAATCAAATCGCAGAGTTAGAATCACCTCAGAAAATGTAAAATGAACATTTATTAGAAATACAAAAGGCGGGAAAATGAGAGAACTATGAATTAATATTACCCTTACCATGATGCTCAATGACACCATGGTGGGCATTCAGTATCCCTTCTGTGCCCACTATCATGGTGCCATATGAGCAATTACTCGTATTGATTAGAGTTGAGCGAACACCTGGATGTTCGGGTTCGAGAAGTTCGGCCGAACATCCCGGAAATGTTCGGGTTCGGGATCCGAACCCGATCCGAACTTCGTCCCGAACCCGAACCCCATTGAAGTCAATGGGGACCCGAACTTTTCGGCACTAAAACGGCTGTAAAACAGCCCAGGAAAGGGCTAGAGGGCTGCAAAAGGCAGCAACATGTAGGTAAATCCCCTGCAAACAAATGTGGATAGGGAAATTAATTAAAATAAAAATTAAATAAATAAAAATTAACCAAAATCAATTGGAGAGAGGTTCCATAGCAGAGAATCTGGCTTCCCGTCACCCACCACTGGAACAGTCCATTCTCAGATATTTAGGCCCCGGCACCCAGGCAGAGGAGAGAGGTCCCGTAACAGACAATCTGGCTTCATGTCAGCAGAGAATCAGTCTTCATGTCATAGCAGAGAATCAGGCTTCACGTCACCCACCACTGTAAGAGTCCATTTTCATAAATTTAGGCCCAGCACCCAGGCAGAGGAGAGAGGTCCCGTAACAGAGGATCTGGCTTCATGTCAGCAGAGAATCAGTCTGCATGTCATAGCAGAGAATCAGGCTTCACGTCAGCCACCACTGCAACAGTCCATTGTCATAAATTTAGGCCCAGCACCCAGGCAGAGGAGAGAGGTCCCGTAACAGACAATCTGGCTTCATGTCAGCAGAGAATTAGTCTGCATGTCATAGCAGAGAATCAGGCTTCACGTCAGCCACCACTGCAACAATCCATTGGCATATATTTAGGCCTAGCACACAGGCAGAGGAGAGAGGTCCCGTAACAGACAATCTGGCTTCATGTCAGCAGAGAATCAGTCTTCATATCATAGCAGAGAATCAGGCTTCACGTTAGCCACCAATGCAACAGTCCATTGTCAGATATTTAGGCCCAGCACCCAGGCAGAGGAGAGAGGTCCCGTAACAGACAATCTGGCTTCATGTCAGCAGAGAATCAGTCTGCATGTCATAGCAGAGAATGAGGCTTCACGTCACCCACCACTGCAACAGTCCATTTTCATAAATTTAGGCCCAGCACCCAGGCAGAGGAGAGAGGTCCCGTAACAGAGGATCTGGCTTCATGTCAGCAGAGAATCAGTCTGCATGTCATAGCAGAGAATCAGGCTTCACGTCAGCCACCACTGCAACAGTCCATTGTCATAAATTCAGGCCCAGCACCCAGGCAGAGGAGAGAGGTCCCGTAACAGACAATCTGGCTTCATGTCACCAGAGAATCAGTCTGCATGTCATAGCAGAGAATGAGGCTTCACGTCAGCCACCACTGCAACAATCCATTGGCATATATTTAGGCCTAGCACACAGGCAGAGGAGAGGTTCATTCAACTTTGGGTAGCCTTGCAATATAATGGTAAAATGAAAATAAAAATAGGATTGAATGAGGAAGTGCCCTGGAGTCCAATAATATATGGTTATGGGGAGGTAGTTAATGTCTAATCTGGACAAGGGACGGACAGGTCCTGTGGGATCCATGCCTGGTTCATTTTTATGAACGTCAGCTTGTCCACATTGGCTGTAGACAGGCGGCTGCGTTTGTCTGTAATGACGCCCCCTGCCGTGCTGAATACACGTTCAGACAAAACGCTGGCTGCCGGGCAGGCCAGCACCTCCAAGGCATAAAAGGCTAGCTCTGGCCACGTGGACAATTTAGAGACCCAGAAGTTGAATGGGGCCGAACCATCAGTCAGTACGTGGAGGGGTGTGCACACGTACTGTTCCACCATGTTAGTGAAATGTTGCCTCCTGCTAACACGTTGCGTATCAGGTGGTGGTGCAGTTAGCTGTGGCGTGTTGACAAAAGTTTTCCACATCTCTGCCATGCTAACCCTGCCCTCAGAGGAGCTGGCCGTGACACAGCTGCCTTGGCGACCTCTTGCTCCTCCTCTGCCTTGGCCTTGGGCTTCCACTTGTTCCCCTGTGACATTTGGGAATGCTCTCAGTAGCGCGTCTACCAACGTGCGCTTGTACTCGCGCATCTTCCTATCACGCTCCAGTGCAGGAAGTAAGGTGGGCACATTGTCTTTGTAGCGTGGATCCAGCAGGGTGGCAACCCAGTAGTCCGCACAGGTTAAAATGTGGGCAACTCTGCTGTCGTTGCGCAGGCACTGCAGCATGTAGTCGCTCATGTGTGCCAGGCTGCCCAGGGGTAAGGACAAGCTGTCCTCTGTGGGAGGCATATCGTCATCGTCCTGCCTTTCCCCCCAGCCACGCACCAGTGATGGACCCGAGCTGCGTTGGGTACCACCCCGCTGTGACCATGCTTCATCCTCATCCTCCTCCACCTCCTCCTCATCCTCGTCCTCCTCGTCCTCCAGTAGTGGGCCCTGGCTGGCCACATTTGTACCTGGCCTCTGCTGTTGCCAAAAACCTCCCTCTGAGTCACTTCGAAGAGACTGGCCTGAAAGTGCTAAAAATGACCCCTCTTCCTCCTCCTCCTCCTCCTCCTCCTGGGCCACCTCCTCTTCCATCATCGCCCTAAGTGTTTTCTCAAGGAGACATAGAAGTGGTATTGTAACGCTGATAACGGTGTCATCGCCACTGGCCATGTTGGTGGAGTACTCGAAACAGCGCAACAGGGCACACAGGTCTCGCATGGAGGCCCAGTCATTGGTGGTGAAGTGGTGCTGTTCTGTAGTGCGACTGACCCGTGCGTGCTGCAGCTGAAACTCCACTATGGCCTGCTGCTGCTCGCACAGTCTGTCCAGCATGTGCAAGGTGGAGTTCCACCTGGTGGGCACGTCGCATATGAGGCGGTGAGCGGGAAGGCCGAAGTTACGCTGTAGCGCAGACAGGCGAGCAGCGGCAGGATGTGAACGCCGGAAGCGCGAACAGACGGCCCGCACTTTATGCAGCAGCTCTGACATGTCGGGGTAGTTGTGAATGAACTTCTGCACCACCAAATTCAGCACATGCGCCAAGCAAGGGATGTGCGTCAAATTGGCTAGTCCCAGAGCTGCAACGAGATTTCGCCCATTATCACACACCACCAGGCCGGGCTTGAGGCTCACCGGCAGCAACCACTCGTCGGTCTGTTGTTCAATACCCCGCCACAACTCCTGTGC